>NC_056729.1:1337275037-1337355037 GCF_019279795.1 Protopterus annectens
CCACATAGAAGGATTTTCTGACTACTGTGGCGATGTGATTATCAAAGGAGAGACTACTGTCCACCTGTGTCCCAAGGTCTCTTATCACACTTTCAGTGTTAAGTACACTACCACCTATGTGGTAGTTCATGGGTACTGAGTTTTTACCAAAAGGAATGACAATGCACTTTTTGGCATTAAGCTTGAGGCCATGGGTTTGACACCAGGCATCTGTCTCAGCAAGGCCCTTTTGTAGGATGTCCACATCTTTTGGAGTTTTGATTATGGCTCCTAGTTTGCAGTCATCTGTGAACTTAGTTAGCCAAAGACCTTCTGTGTTGGCCTGTACTTCAGAAAAGTAGATACAAACAGGAGAGGACCCAGGACTGAACCCTGTGGTACTTCACTTGTCACTGGTCTGAAGCTGGATTTGAAGTCTGCTACTTTCACAGTGTGGGTTCTGTCAGTGAGTCAGTTGGCAACACATCTTGTGACATAGGGACTTATACCTAGTTTAGTGAGTTTATCTATAATTCCAGAGTGGGGGATGGTGTCAAAAGCCTTGGCAACATCTAGATAGGCTGTGTGAACCACCTTAACCTCATCTACGGCTTTGGTGACTGCTTCAAAGAAGTCTATCAGGTTTAGGAGACATGATCTGTCTTTTACAAACCCGAACTGGGTGGGGTCCTGAGTTTGGAGATTACCAATGTCATTGTTTATAAGTTCCATGATGATACGCTCCATAGCCTTGCAGACCAGGCTCGTTAGACTAATGGGGCGGTAGTTTCCAGGGTCTGTGGTGGCTCCCCCTTTGTGGAGTGGGATAACTGTCGGTGTGTTACATTCAGTGGGCACATTGCCTGAGGTGAGGCTATGACTGAACATGGTACTTAGATGGGGTGCCAGTTCATTCTGTAGTTCATGTAGAAAACAGCCTGGGATGTCATCAGGTCCCATGGATGCTGTGTTCTTGGCTTTGGATAGTGTGCTTTTTACCTGTGCAGCCGTGATTACAGGAAAAATGCACTTATGTGAGTAAGTAGGATGTAACAACATGCACTACAACTTCTCAAGTGCACTTATGTGAGTAAGTAGGATGTAACAACACGCACTACAACTTCTCAAGTACACGTATGTGAGTAAGTAGAATGTGACCACATGCACTACAACTTCTCAAGTACACTTATGTGAGTAATTACGATGTGACAATATGCACTACAATTTCTCAAGTGCACTTATGTGAGCAAGTAGGATGAAACAACATGCACTATAACTTCTCAAGTACACTTATGTGAGTAATTAGGATGTGACCACATGCTCTACAACTTCTCAAGTACACTTATGTGAGTAATTAGGATGTGACCACATGCGCTACAATTTTTCAAGTACACTTATGTGAGTCAGTAGGATTTAACAACAAGCACTACAACTTCTCAAGTACACTTATGTGAGTAATTAGGATGTAACAACACGCACTAAAACTTCTCAAGTGCACTTATGTGAGTAAGTAGGATGTAAGAACACGCACTGCAACTTCTCAAGTACACTTATGTGAGTAAATAGGATGTAACAACATGCACTACAACTTCTCAAGTACACTTATCTGGGTAAGTAGGATGTGACCATATGTTCATAGGTTCATACTAGGCTATCTGCCCTAGGGCATTTATAAGCCTAGCCAGAGTGTGTTTGGCTTTCACCACCCATTTTAAATTAATTTTGCTATGCCCTTTATCGAGGTTAGTATACTGTGCCTCTGTCTAACAGTGACACAGAAGTGATACCCGGGGTAAACCTACAATCTCCCATCCACTCATCAAGATTCCTCTTGGGGAGAGTCAATGAGGGACTCTGCCTAACCTGGACTGGGATTTTATTCCAGAGTGAAGGGAGCCTCTGGGTTATGAATCTGTCCCTCCAGCATGTCCTATTTATTTCAGTGCTGAGGTTCAAGTCTCTCCAGTGCATAGCTCGATGGGATTTGGATTTTCTGAGGTGCAGCATGTCCATTAATTCCGGGTTGGACATGGCTTTATACGTCAGGCACAGTTCGCCTCTGAGCAGGCGGAATGCCACAGAGTAGAGCTGGAGTTTCTTTAACCGGGCAGCAGATGGCATCTGCTTTAGCCCTTTGATCCTCTTGGTAAAGTACTTTTGGGGTCTTTCCAGTTGGTGCAGGTGTCTGGTAAGGTACATCCCAAAAGGGGCATTGTACTCAATTATGGGCCAGATGAGGGATGAGTAAAGAGGCACGATGACATCCCCTGATCTAGATGTGAATCCCTTCATGATTAGGTGGGCTATATAAAATGTTTTTCTAACCACTTTGGCCACATGGTTGTCAAATGAGAGATTGCTATCAACTTGGGTCCCCAGGTCCCTAATTACTTCTTCCGTACTTAATGGATTACCACCTATGTGGTAGTTTGTGGGCACTTTGTTTTTGCCAAAGGGGATGACTATACACTTTTTGGCATTTAGCTTGAGGCCATGGCTCTGGCACCAGTTATCTGTTTCTATGAGGCCCTTTCGGAGAATCCTTGCATTGGCTGGAGAGTCGATTATGGTGCCCAGTTTGCAGTCATCTGCAAACTTGGTCAGCCCACAGTCCTTCCATGTTGGCCTGTACCTCCGAGAAATATATACCGAACAAGAGAGGTCCCAGGACTGAGCCTTGTGGGACGCCACTTGTAACTGGTTTGGAGTCTGACATGGCTCCAGCGATTCTAACCATGTGGGTTCTGTCCCTGAGCCAGTTTGCAGCCCATCTAGTGACATAGGGGTTTATATTAAAGCTGATGAGCTTATCTATAATGCCCGAGTGAGGTATTGTATCGAAGGCTTTTGTGAGGTCCAGGTAATCTGTGTGTTCTCCTTGTCAATGGCCTTGGTGACTGTCTCAAAGAAATCGACCAGGTTTAAGAAGCAGGATCTGCCCTTAAAGCCGAACTGGGTAGGATCCAGTGTCTATAGGTCCATAATATCTTTATTTATGAGGTCCATGATGACCCTTTCCATAGCTTTGCAGACCAAGCTAGTCAGGCTTATGGGGCGATAGTTTCCAGGATCTGTTGAGGCACCACCTTTGTGGACAAGGACCACTGTTGCTGTACGCCACTCTTTGGGTACATATCCTGTAGTAAGGCTGAGATTGAACAGTAGTTTTATGTTTGGGTTTAGCTCTTCTTGGAGTCCATGTAGGACACAGCCCGGGACACCGTCTGGTCCCATTGATGCTGTGTTTTTTGCTTTGGAGAGGGCAGCTCTTACCTGAGCATCTGTGATGTCAGGGGGGGCAGCACTCTGCTGGGATAGATATTTGCCCTTTTGGTGGGGAGTGGGGGGAGAAGTTTGCGCTGAACCTGTCAGCTAGGATGTTGGCAATGTCTGTGGGTTCGGTGTATTTTTTGTCATTTTGGACTAATTCTGAGCATATCTGGGAATTACCGCCCAGGTTCCTAACATAACTAAAGAAAGCCTTGTGATTATCCTTAGTGTCCTGTGCAATTTTTCTCTCGAAGCTGGCCTTAGACAATTTTATGAGTGCCCGTAGTTTTTTGCTAATACTGATCAGAGATGCCTTCCCTTTTTGGGATTTTGCTCTATCATGTAGTAGCTTCCTCCTTCTATTGTATAGTTTGTTTATGGCTGGGGTCCACCAGACAGGATGTCTGCCTTTGGAGGATTGGGTCTTGGTTTTATTTGGGATTGCATGATCCATGCATTCCTAAAGGTGTTCATAGAATGCGTTTATAAAGGATTCTGTGGTCTAGGCCGTATTTTCCACAGGCCCGGGGGCTTTGAAGGATTCAACCTCAGTTTTGAGGAGTGTGAAATTTGCTTTAGAGAAGTTTTTCACTGTGGTTTTCTGGGCAGGGGGTGGGGTTGGGATATGAATATCCAGTGAGATTAGTTTATGGTCTGATCTTACCAGTGAGGGATACACTTCTAGTCTGGAGCATAGAGTCCCCATGTTGGTGATGATCAGGTCCAGTATGTTTTTCCCTCTTGTGGGAGTGGTAACAAGTTGTTCCATAGCATTTGAGTTTATACATTCTAGGAACCTTTGGGCTAGGGTGTTGGAGCTAGAGTAATGCTCCCTGTCTGTTTGGGTAGTTGAAATTGCCCAATATAATGGTGTTTGGAGAGACCTTCATATTTTCCAGTGTTTTCAGAAAGGCCGAGTTGGGTTCCTGGGTTTGGGAGGGTGGTCTGTAGCAGGCTATAAACTGGAAGGCAGTTTTACCCACTGTTAGTTGCACATGGATAGTTTCTGATGCTTCGTGCTGTGCCACCAACCTAGAGGTGTGGGTTTCTTTGACGAATATTGACACTCCCCCTCCTTTTGTGATTTGGTCCACATGCACTACAACTTCCCACATACACTTATGTGAGTAAGTAGAATGTAACAACATGCACTACAACTTCTCAACTAAACTTATGTGAGTAAGTAAGATGTAACAACATGCACTACAACTTCTAAAGTGCACTTATGTGAGTAAGTAAGATGTAACAACATGCACAACTTCTCAAGTGCACTTATGTGAGTAAGTAGGATGTAACAACACGCACTACAACTTCTCAAATGCATTTATGTGAGTAAGTAGGATGTAACAACATGCACTACAACTTCTCAAATGCATTTATGTGAGTAAGTAGGATGTAACAACACGGTTCTACCTCACTTAAACGACATGCCGGAACGTCAACACGGAAATCGCGAGCCCCAGAAGATCGACAGCTCAGAAGACCGACGCGACAGGACCCAGAAGATCGACAGTGCAGAAGACCGACCCGACGGATGAAAGCACCAACGCCGAGGATGCAGACATGGGAAAAGGCTGTGTAAGTATGCGGTAGTGACGGACGTTAGGGTGCGAGTAAGGTAAGTGTGGATATTGACGGTCTGTGGGGATAGGGGTGGGTTAAGTGAGTTAGGGTTAGGGAGCGGGTCAGGTAAGTGTGCGGTAGTGATTGTGTTTGGGTTAGGGGCGGGATAAGTGAGTTAGGGTTAGGGAGCGGGTCAGGTAAGTGTGCGGTAGTGATTGTGTTTGGGTTAGGGGCGCGATAAGTGAGTTAGGGTTAGGGAGCGGGCCAGGTAAGTGCGTGGTAGTGACGGACCTTAGGGTTAGGGTTTGGGTTAGGGTTGTAGGTAGTTGTGTATGTGAGGTTTAGTGTGGGTTTGTAGGGATTTTGGTGTGCTTGTGTTGTGTATGTGGTTTTTGGACGGGGAATGTGTTTTGTTTGTTGATTGTGGTGTGTGCAGTGTATGCGGTTTCGTGTTTGTGTACCGTCAGTTATTTCGTTGTCGGGCATGTGGGATTTCGTGTTTTTGTACTGTCGGTTATGTGGTTTCGGTGATTGCATTGTCGGTGTTTTGGGGTTTCGTTTATGTGAGGTTGAACCAACAACACGCACTACAACTTCTCAGGTGCACTTATGTGAGTAAGTAGGATGTAACAACATGCACTACAACTTCTCAAGTACACGTGAATAAGTAGGATGTAACAACACTCACTACAACTTCTCAAGTACACTTATGTGAGTAAGTAGGATTTAACAACACGCACTACAACTTCTCAAGTACACTTATGTGAGTAAGTAGGATGTGACCACATTCACTACAACTTCTCAAGTACACTTATGTGAGTAATTAGGATGTGACAACATGCATTACAACTTCTCAAATACACTTATGTGAGTAAGTAGTATGTAACAACATTCACTACAACTTCTCAAGTACACGTATGTGAGTAAGTAGAATGTGACCACATGCACTACAAATTCTCAAGTACACTTATGTGAGTAATTAGGATGTGACCACATGCACTACAATTTCTCAAGTGCACTTATGTGAGTAATTAGGATGTAACAACAAGCACTAAAACTTCTCAAGTGCACTTATGTGAGTAAGTAGGATGTAACAACATGCCCTACATCTTCTCAAGTACACTTATGTGAGTAAGTAGGACGTAACAACATGCACTACATCTTCTCAAGTACACTTATGTGAGTAAGTAGGACGTGACCACATGCACTACAACTTTCCATGTACACTTATGTAAGTAGGATGTAACAACATGCACTACAACTTCTCAAATGCATTGATGTAAGTAGGATGTAACAACACGCCCTAAAACTTCTCAAGTACACTTATGTGAGTAAGTAGGATGTAACAATATACACTACAACTTCTCAAATGCATTTATGTGAGTAAGTAGGATGTAACAACATGCACTAAAACTTCTCAAGTACACTTATGTGAGTAAGTAGAATGTAACAACATGCACTAAAACTTCTCAAGTACACTTATGTGAGTAAGTAAGATGTAACAACATGCACTACAACTTCTCAAATGCACTTATGTGAGTAAGTAGGATGTAACAACATGCGCAAAAACTTCTCAAATGCATTTATGTGAGTAAGTAGGATGTAACAACATGCACTACAACTTCTCAAATGCATTTATGTGAGTAAGTAGGATGTAACAACATGCACTTCTTCTTCTTCTTCTTTCGGCTGCTCTTGTTAGGGGTCGCCACAGCAGATCAATTGTTTCCATTTCTTCCTGTCCTCTGCATCTTGATCTGTCATACCATCCACCTGCATGTCCTGTCTCACCACATCCATATACCTTATCTTAGGCCTTCCTCTTTTCCTGTACCTGGCAGCTTCATCCTTAGCATCTTTTTCCAAATATACTCTGCATCCTTCCTCAGCACATGTCCAAACCAACATAATCTTGCCTCTCTGGCTATGTCTCCAAACCTTCCAACCTGGGCTGACCCTCTAATATACTTATTCCTAATCCTGTCCATCCTCGTCACACCCAGTGCAAATCTTAACATCTTCAACTCTGCCACGTCAAGCTCTAACTCTTGCCTTTTTGTCAATGCCACTGTCTCGAACCCATATAACATAGCTGGTCTCATTACCCTCTTGTAGACCTTCCCTTTCACTCTTACTGGTACTCATCTGTCAAAAATCACTCCTGAGACTCTTCTCCACCCACTCCATCCTGCCTGTACTCTCTTCTTCACCTTTCTTCCACACTCACCATTACTCTGAACTGTTGAACCCAAGTACTCAAACTCATTCACCTTCACCACCTCTACTCCCTGCATCCTCAACATTCCTCTATCCTTTCTCTCATTCACACACATATATTCTGTCTTAGTCCTGCTGATCTTCATTCCTCTTTTCTCTAGAGCGTATCTCCACCTCTCCAGGGTCTCCTCCACCTGTTCCCTACTCTCACTACAGATCACAATGTCATCTGCAAACATCATAGTACACATGCACTACAACTTCTCAAATGCACTTATGTGAGTAAGTAGGATGTAACAACATGCACTACAGCTTCTCAAGTACACTTATATGAGTAATTAGGATGTGACCACATGCACTACAACTTCTCACGTACACTTATGTGAGTAAGTAGGATGTAACAACACGCACTACAACTTCTGAAGTACACTTATGTGAGTAAGTAAGATGAAACAACATGCACTACAACTTCTCAAGTACACTTATGTGAGTAAGTAGGATGTAACAATACGCACTAAAACTTCTCAAGTACACTAAAGTGAGTAAGTAGGATGTAACAACACTAACTACAACTTCTCAAGTTCACTTATGTGAGTAATTAGGATGTGACCACATGCACTACAATTTCTCAAGTACACTTATGTGAGTAAGTAGTATGTAACAACATGCACTACAACTTCTCAAGTACACTTATGTGAGTAAGTAGGATGTAACAAATTGCACTAAAACTTCTCAAGCACACTTATGTGAGTAAGTAGGATGTAACAACACACATTACAATTTCACATGTACACTTATGTGAGTAAGTAGGATGTGACCACATGCACTACAACTTCTCAAGTACATTTATGTGAGTAAGTAACATGAAACAACATGCACTACAACTTCTCAAGTACACATGTGAATAAGTTGGATGTAACAACACTCACTACAATTTCTCAAGTACACTTATGTGAGTAAGTAGGATGTAACAACACGCACTACAACTTCTCAAATGCACTTATGTGAGTAAGAAGGATGTAGCAACACGCACAAAAACTTCCCAAGTACACTTATGTGAGTAAGTAGGATGTAACAACACACATTGCAACTTCACAAGTACACATGTGAGTAATTAGGATGTGACAACATGCACTACAACTTCTCAAGTACACTTATGTCAGTAATTTGGATGTGACCACATGCACTACAACTTCTCACGTACACTAATGTAATTATTTAGGATGTAAGAACATGCACTACATCTTCTCAAATACACTTATGTGAGTAAGTAGGATATAACAACATGGACTGCAACTTCTCAAGTGCACTTATGTGAGTAAGTAGGATGTAACAACATGCACTACAACTTCTCAAGTACACTTATGTGAGTAAGTAGGATGTGACCACATGCACTACAACTTCTCAAGTACACTTATGTGAGTAAGTAAGATGAAACAGCATGCACTACAACTTCTTAAGTACACATGTGAATAAGTAGGATGTAACAACACTCACTACAACTTCTCAAGTACACTCATGTGAGTAAGTAGGATGTAACAACACACACTACAACTTCTCAAGTACACTTATGTGAATAAGTAGGATGTAACAACACTCACTACAACTTCTCAAGTACACTTATGTGAGTAAGTAAGATGTAAAAACACGCACTACAACTTCTCAAGTGCACTTATGTGAGTAAATATGATGTAACAACATGCACTACAACTTCTCAAGTACACATGTGAATAAGTAGGATGCAACAACACTCACTACAACTTCTCAAGTACACTTGTGTGAGTAAGTAGGATGTAACAACACGCACTACAACTTTTCAAGTACACTTATGTGAGTAAGTAGGATGTAACAACACTCACTACAACTTCTCAAGTACACTTATGTGAGTAAGTAATAATATGTGACCACATGCACTACAACTTCTCAAGTACACTTATTTGAGTAATTAGGATGTGACAACATGCATTACAACTTCTCAAATACACTTATGTGAGTAAGTAGTATGGAACAACATTCACTACAACTTCTCAAGTACACGTATGTGAGTAAGTAGAATGTGACCACATGCACTACAAATTCTCACGTACACTTATGTGAGTAACTAGGATGAGACCACATGCACTACAACTTCTCAAGTACACTTATGTGAGTAATTAGGATGTGACCACATGCACTACAATTTTTCATGTACACGTATGTGAGTAAGTAGGATGTAACAACACGCACTACAACTTTTCAAGTACACTTATGTGAGTAATTAGGATGTAACAACATGCACTAAAACTTCTCAAGTGCACTTATGTGAGTAAGTAGGATATAACAACACACACTACAACTTCTCAAGTACACTTATGTGAGTAAGTAGGATGTAACAACACGCACTACATCTTCTCAAGTACACTTATGTGAGTAAGTAGGACGTGACCACATGCACTACAACTTCCCATGTACACTTATGTGAGTAAGTAGAATGTAACAACATGCACTACAACTTCTCAAGTACACTTATGTGAGTAAGATGTAACAACATGCACTACAACTTCTCAAGTGCACTTATGTGAGTAATTAGGATGTGACAACATGCAGTACAACTTCCCACGTACACTAATGTGAGTAAGTAGGATGTGACCACATGCACTATGACTTCTCAAGTGCACTTATGTGAGTAAGTAGGATGTAACAACATGCACTACAACTTCTCAAATGCATTTATGTAAGAAGGATGTAACAACATGCACTAAAACTTCTCAAGTACACTTATGTGAGTAAGTAGGATGTAACAACATGCACTACAACTTCTCAAATGCATTTATGTGAGTAAGAAGGATGTAACAACACGCACTAAAACTTCTCAAGTACACTTATGTGAGTAAGTAGGATATAACAACACGCACTAAAACTTCTCAAGTACACTTATGTGAGTAAGTAAGATGTAACAACATGCACTACAACTTCTCAAGTACTCTTATGTGAGTAAGTAAGATGTAACAACATGCACTACAACTTCTCAAATGCACTTATGTGAGTAAGTAAGATGTAACAACACTCACTACAACTTCTCAAATGCACTTATGTAAGTAAGTAAGTAGGATGTAACAACATGCACTTCTTCTTCTTTCGGCTGCTCCCTTTAGGGGTCGCCACAGCAGATCAACTGTTTCCATTTCTTCCTGTCCTCTGCATCTTGCTCTGTCACACCATCCACCTGCATGTCCTCTCTCACCACATCCATAAACCTTATCTTAGGCCTTCCTCTTTCCTGTACCTGGCAGCTTCATCCTTAGCATCTTTTTCCAAATACACTCTGCATCCTTCCTCAGCACATGTCCAAACCAACGTAATCTTGCCTCTCTGGTTTGTCTCCAAACCTTCAAACCTGAGCTGACCCTCTAATATACTTATTCCTAATCCTGTCCATCCTTGTCACACCCAGTGCAAATCTTAACATCTTCAACTCTGCCACGTCAAGCTCTGACTCCTGCCTTTTTGTCAATGCCACTATCTCCAACCCATATAACATAGCTGGTCTCACTACCCTCTTGTAGACCTTCCCTTTCACTCTTACTGGTACTCGTCTGTCACAAATCACTCCTGACACTCTTCTCCACCCACGCCATCCTGCCTGTACTCTTTTCTTCACCTCTCTTCCACACTCACCATTACTCTGAACTGTTGAACCCAAGTACTTAAACTCATTCACCTTCACCACCTCTACTCCCTGCATCCTCACCATTCCTCTATCCTTCCTCTCATTCACACACATATACTCTGTCTTAGTCCTGCTGACCTTCATTCCTCTTCTCTCTAGAGCATATCTCCACCTCTCCAGGGTCTCCTCCAACTGTTCCCTACTCTCACAACAGATCACAATGTCATCTGCAAACATCATAGTCCACATGCACTACAACTTCTCAAATGCACTTATGTGAGTAATTAGGATGTAACAATACGCACTACAACTTCTCAAATGCACTTATGTGAGTAAGTAGGATGTAACAACACGCACTACAACTTCTCAAATGCACTTATGTGAACAACATGTACTACAACCTCTCAAGTGCACTTATGTGAGTAATTAGGATGTGACCACATGCACTACAACTTCTCATGTACACTTATGTGAATATTTAGGATGTGACAACATGAGCTACAACTTCTCAAGTGCACTTATGTGAGTAATTAAGATGTGACAACATGCACTACAACTTCTCAAATGCACTTATGTGAGTAATTAGGATGTAACAGCATGCACTACAACTTCTCATATTCAATTATCGGAGTAATTAGGATATAACAACACGCACTACAACTTCTCAAATGCACTTATGTGAGTAAGTAGTATGCAACAACATGCACTACAACCTCTCAAGTGCACTTATGTGAGTAATTAGGATGTGACCACATGCACTACAACTTCTCAAGTACACTTATGTGAGTAATTAGGATGTGACCACATGCACTACAACTTCTCGCATACACTTATGTGAGAATTTAGGATGTGACAACATGAGCTACAACTTCTCAAGTGCACTTATGAGAGTAATTAGGATGTGACAACATGCACTACAACTTCTCAAATGCACTTATGTGAGTAAGTACTATGTGACCACATGCACTACAACTTCTCAAGTTCACTTATGTGAATAAGTAGGATGTAACAACATGCACTACAACTTCTCAAATACACTTATGTGAGTAAGTAGGATGTAACAACATGCACTACAACTTCTCAAGTACAATTATGTGAGTAAGTAGGATGTAACAACATGCACAACTTCTCAAGTACACTTATGTGAGTAATTAGGATGTGACCACATGCACTACAACTTCCCATGTACACTTATGTGAGTACATTTGAGTGATTTTGATGTAACGACATGCACTACATCTTCTCAAGTACACTTATGTGAGTAATAATGATGTGACCACATGTACTACAACTTCTCAAGTGTACATATGTGAGTAATTAGGATGTGACAACATGTACTACAATTTCCCATTTACACTTGTGAGCATCGTTATGTTGGAACATGGTGCTTCTTATTGTATATCCCTGAGTAGTCCAGAAGCAGTATATCTCTCAACCGTTTCCATGTTTGTTGGAGTGTTTTGGTTGTAGTTTGTTTCATCTCTGCTCTCCTGCTTCATTTTGTCCGTAGTATTCTCAGATTTCCGCACATTCAATGGCTCCATTGCAGAGTCAATAAAAAGGAGCTTGTCTAAAGCAAAACAGACTCAAGAAACAAGAAACATTGAATAGCATAGTGTAATTGGAAGCAGTTACTTTAAAAGCTGATTTTGTGTGAAACTGGCAAGTGTGAGCCGAATCAGGTGCTAAGAATTATTACATTGATTTATTGCCAGGCACTAGCAGATATTTGAGGTGTAGCCTTCCTTTCTGAGACTACTGCTGCTGCTACCTGCTACACATAAATCAATAGACTCAACTGGAAAATATTCAACAGAACTGACTTTTTTTTTTTACCTTCAAACATATAAAAGTCAGGAACTACATAATTCTTGTTCTATGTCCATCCCACTGTGTGCTTATACACACACAAACACACACACACACACACATACACGTGTACATAAACATACCTTCTTTAAGGGGAATAATCTGTAAAGGATGGGATTTTTAAGCCAGTTACCAACGCTTTACATTTATTATATAAAAAAGCCAAAACTATGTATTTCCTGCAACTTTTTCTTTGCTGCAGGATCATTTTAAAAACATAGGCTTAAATATTGCTTTACATCTTTTCATGTCTACCGAATATCTAAGAGCTGTCTGTTTGTAAGCATAAAGAGCACCCTATAAAATCTAACTTATAGGTACTAGACTCGTGAATTTCAGACACAGACATATTATGTAAAATGGTTTAACTACTTAGTGGGTGTATAACCTTGTTTGCCATTGTCAGCACTGAATATAAAGAGAGCAGATGGATGCAGAAAGGTGTAGCTGAAGGTCTGAATGTGCTACCACAGAAAATGTACTAATTTAGTTTACTCGCTACAGTCATGAATGGCATCTTGGCTAGTCTTGGTATAAAAAAATAAAAACACAAAATTCAGAGAGACATTAGGGAGTATGAAAGCAACAAAGCCTATCCACCACCACCTCCAGGGTAAGTGGCTAAATGGAGGTTACAGACGTTGGGTACCAATGAGAATGATACTGTCAACTTAGCTCAAACTCAACCTGGTAATATTGATGGAGAGGTTGATCAACAACCACTTCGAAGAAGTGAACGTTTGAGAAATAATGGGGGCAACAACCAGAACAATGATGGACATTTTAACACTCCTCAGGGAAGAGAAGGAGTCAGAAATGTTGAAAATCAACAGGATTTTCACAGGAATTTGCACCCAGTGAATGCAACGTCGAACAACAACATGAACAACAACATGAACAACAATCGACGGAACAATCAGAGAAGGAAAAGGGGCAACCAGCGGAGACGCTAGGGCCCCCCAATGTGGTAGAAGTTGGCCTATCTGGTCCTTCACCACTGGCATCACAGGGGCCTTCTATTCTTTACAACTCTTCAGGGGACTTTAAAATTTACAATTACACTGTGCTGAATGTAAATGCATATGTGGTTGATTTCCTAACTAAAGGATTATCATTTATTCCAGATAGACACTGTGACTTGGTTAAAACAATCATAGATCTAAAACTTTTTGTCAGGAAATTAAACCTTGCATTTACTTTAGGGAACACCCCTTCACTCTTGAGTTCATCAAGAGTGTCGAGTGTGTTCAATCCACCTTTAACAGGAATTCTAGCCTTTTTTGAAAAATCATGTGAACTTGATTTAAGGGACTTAGCACACAGAAACCATGTGGGTAGCAAGAATGGTTGCAGATCTCGTCCCAATGCAAGTTCGGATGAACTGGCATTTATACAAATGCTTAATGAATGTAACATCAGGGTGATGGCACCTGACAAGGGGGGTGGGTTGATTTTTATGGATCAACACGTGTATGATAGTAAAATAAACCAACTTTTAAGCTCTAATTCTTATGTGCAGGCTAGTATCAATGAGGTCAACAGGGCCTACAGTAAGATCAGAGAGACATTGGGAGATTTGTTTTTAGAAGGAACTATTGACAATGACACCCTACAGTACATCACAATGTTAGCACCCAGGATCCCCACTATTTTTGGCACACCTAAGATCCACAAGGACTTGATTGACCCCCCTTTCAGACCAATTGTGGATGGTAGGGGGTCAATCACATTTGCTTGTGCCAAATTAGTTGACAGCATTTTGAAACCTCTGCTCAAATCAGAAATCCAAATATGTAGGGATTCCTGGGGTTTTTTGGAAGATGTTGGGAAAATTCCCTTTGATCCATCAAATATATTTCTGGTTGTTGACATAAAAGATCTCTACACAGTCATCCCACATCAAATAGGTGTCGAATGGACTGTGGATTTCACGTTAAGTAAAGGGGCATCAACAGACCATATGCATTTAGTTGAAACCCTTTTAGACTTGATTCTCACTAACAATTATTTAGTGTTTAACAACACATACTTCCTTCAAACTACAGGTATAGCTATGGGTTCTCCCAGTGGTTGCACTTTTGCAAACAGTGTGCTAGCACAATGGGAGAACCAACATCTTTTTTGTAATCCACTCTATAAAACGAATGTCTCTTGGTACACTAGGTACCAAGATGACATGTTTTTCTTATGGAAGGGGTCATCTGATTTAATACCAAAGTTCATTGACAGTATTACCAGGTCAACCAATTTTTTGGAATTCACATACTCCTTTGATGACATGGAAATTACGTTTCTAGATGTAAAATTAAGGAAAGATGTATTACAAAATAAACTGAAATCAACCATTTATAGGAAAGCAACTTTTTCCAATACGTATCTACACTTCACCAGTTCACATCCCATCCATCAAAAGAGGAGTGTGGTCAAAGGACAATTTGTCAGGGCCGCAAGGATGGTCTCTGAGCAGGATGAGTTCCTTGGGGAATGTGACAACATCTCTTCTATGTTTTTATTGAGGGGATATCCAAATTTATTTGTTGACAAAATTCGGAAGGAAGTAATCACTAAAAGGGAATCAGGGCATTTTCAGCCTATTCTTAGAGAGGGAAGAATAGTAACTAAAACAAACAATAATGCAAACGTAAATTCCTTTGGTAATATTTCCTTTCTGTTCACTTTTTGTTTGGATTACAAGGCTATAAAAAACATTTTTATCAAAAACTGGAACGTCCTGTTGGAAGATCAGGAGTTGACCAAATGTGTGGGTGAAACACCTAAATTCACTTACAGGAGGGGGCTAAACTTAAAAAACATGTTAGAAAGAACTAATCACAAGCCCAACAGAACTGTAAAAGGTATGAATAAATGTGGATGTTGCCCACAATGTAAATTTGTTTCAGTGGGCACTAGTATACGTATGGCAGGGAAAGAGTATAGAATAAATGGTAAATTCAACTGCCTATCCAAAGGAGTTGTCTATGTGGCAACATGCAGACAGTGTTCTGCTTTTTATATCGGTAAAACCGATAGGCCAGTTAAGAAAAGAATATACGAGCACGTACATGCCATAAGTATTGGGGATATGAACAATGCTTTGGCCAAACATGTTAGCCAACATGTCGACCATTCCTTCTTGTTTACCATCATACAACAAGTACAACCCTCTATTAGGGGAGGTCCTTGGCAACTTGAGTTAGAGGAACAGGAGGTCTTTTGGCAAGTACGTACCTCATCATACATTTTTCCAGGTTTAAATGAGATAGTGTCTATAAAATGCATTTTAAAATTAAAAGCTCTTAAGAGGTAGGACACTTTATTTAAAACTTGTTGTACACATCCATTTACATTTAGTATAAAAATAATAAAAAATATAAAAATATATACACACTTTATATACACACTTTTTATACATATAATATATGAAAAAATATATATATACTTCTTATATATATTAGATATGATTAAATAGGTATTGAGTTATGTACATGCTTTTAGGTTTGCTGCTTTCATTCCTTCTCTCCTTCTCTTTTTCTTTCTTTCTTTATATAAATTCCTTTATTAATCATTTATATTAATTATTTTTCACATCATTTTTAGTAGTCAAATAAACTTTAATAAGAGTGTCAATAATGTGATTATAATGATAATAACAGTAATAAAAATAAAAACAATATAACAATAACTGAGTAATGCACACAAAATGCATAGATGTATGTGATTTTCTGCACTTATATAGGTTATTCTGTATAAATTTCAAAAGGATTTATGTAAAATTCCAAAAAAACTTTTGCATTTTCTTTAAAGATTTATTCATGTTGGTGATGTTCACATAGCTAAACACATGTATTCATCACATCTCCAATATTAATTATGGAACAGAACTTGCGTACCATGCTATGAGTATTCATGTATAACTTATTTATTTATTCATTTATGCTATTTTTATATATATAGATGTACATACATTTTTTATTAATGGCTCTTAACGTATTTGGTGCAGCTTAGTTTTAAGCTGCCAGTTTTAGTTTTTAATACATCCAGTTAACAGCTCATTAGTAACCATGTTAACTAATTAAATAATAATCAGCTGTGTATAAAAGGATGTTTTTGAAACAAAATCATTATCTGATGAAGGTGGGGAGAATGCTCTCTACCGAAAGCGCTCATTTTTAATAAACTTAGTTTCATTTGCTGTTGGTGCAGATATCGTGTTTTGGAGGTGTTTTCTCTTGTCAGCATTTTGCCACTTGTGTGTTTTTCAATAGTCTTGGTATAATAGCACAGATCGCTACCTTAGTAGCAGCTCTATGTCTGAGGCAGAAGACAGCCCTTGGAACTTTTTGGATCTACCAGAATTCTTAACTGTCCCTGACTTTGCAGGATGTCCATAATTTTGCCTCATATTTTTGGTCTGTTCCTTATAAAATTTGTAAATTTCTGAAAAAGTGTTGCGGATTGCTGTCACTAAATAATGACATATACCAGTTTTCATACTTCATATCCTCCAGAAATACTTGATATTGTAAAATGTTTTATTCTAGCAAATTTCTAAGTATTTGAGAGCAATATTACCATCTGTCCTTGATTCTGGGTCTTTGTCCATGATCCTTGACCTAATACGTTGAAAGGGTAGAGGGGTGCTGCAAACGGGTCTATATCACATTGTTGAATCACAATTAAGCAAACACTTCTTCGTCAAACACCTATTCAGTGAACATACTATTCATCAAACTAACTTTCCTAGGGCAAATCGATGGTTGGCCACCATCTGGAATTTGCTCTTTTCCCCACTGTAGTGTGATCTCAGAGGTGGTATATTTAGTTAGGGAGGTGTAGCTCCTCACCTGCGTACGTGTCAAGTATTATGGCTTCCTTTACGTTTGCTAGGGTGGACTACCATCAGTTTGCCCTAGGAAAGTTTTTGCTGAAAATTTAGTTCGATGAATAGTATGTTCACTGAAATGGTGTTTGACGAAGAGGCATTCGCTTAATTGTGATTCGACGATATGATATAGACTCACTGCAAACAGTTTGTACTATGTGGATTGACAGCTGAGAGATGAAATCTATTTCTGGGCCACTGATTATACATTTATTCATTTACTTAATTGTAAGCAGACATTTGAACCATACACAGCTATACAAGTGGCTGCAATTGATGGTCACGTGAGTGTGTGTGTGTGTGTGTTGTGTATACAGGAAGTGTGTGTGCGAGTGTGTGTGAGTGTGTGTGTGTGTGTGTGTGTGTGTGTGTGTGTGTGTGTGTGTGTGTGTGTGTGTGTGTGTGTGTGTGTGTGTGTTGTGTATACAGGAAGTGTGTGTGTGTGTGTGTGTGTGTGTGTGTGTGTGTGTGTGTGTGTGTGTTGTATACAGGAAGTGTGTGTGTGTGTGTGTGTGTGTGTGTGTGTGTGTGTGTGTGTGTGTGTGTGTGTGTGTGTGTTGTGTATACAGGAAGTGCTGTTCAAATTGACTTAAAGCAGTGATCATGAAATGAAGGTCCAAAAGAACAAATTTACATATTCCTGCCCCCATCCCCAAGGGCACAAATTTACTCATATGCAAATTTCATGAGCTCCAATTTGGCACCCTGCAGTATGATTTCTGATGGCCCTCTGCTATAATTTTGAATGCTGACAGGTTGAGAAGTATGTTGAGTTCAAATCAGTCAAGTTGTTCCTCCCAGTCATTGTACTCCAGGTTTTTCCATCATTACTACATTGTTACTTACATTGTTTATAGCACAACAGGTAGTGTACTTGCTTTTGATGCAGAAGGCTGTGGGTTCTACTCCCACAGTAGGTAGATGCATTGCTGATACTGTAGATGCATTGCTGATAATACCCATGTGACAGCTGAAGTTGCCCAACAGAGTTACAGAATCAGAGAATGGTACCCCATTGAGAACCACACATATGGTCTTTAAGAAGAACAAATACTCTAAACAAATGCTAGGTAAATACAAGAAAACAACAGACAGATTTTTCCTTTCTGCAACATGCAGTCACATTGGAGAGACCCTGACTTTCAGTAGCACAAACTCCAAATGAATGACATCCAGACAAAGACTTTTAAGTACTTCCTCAGCTGCCCTAGGGTCTCTCCTGATGTCAAATCCAGAGAAGAAGAGAGATCACCCCGAACAGGAAGTCTGGTTCCAGAACCCATACTGTGCTCTGAGTTAAGACTAACGAAATCTATAAGGTACTCCGCAACATCCCACACAAGCTGTGGCTACTTTCCCAGCACTAAGGTGATGAAATTGTCCTAACCCATGCTGACTGAATCCACCCATCTACTGCATACAGTTTAACTTGCATCACACTTGACTCCCACCCTCTGCCTAGTAGGTGTTGAGCCCACATACCTTCATTGAGATAAACCTAGCTGGATTAGGTAGATCACCTGGCCACCAGGCCTGCATCCAAGAGTGGCTGCAACTATCCCTATTACGGGGATGCTCTTTGATACTTTCAGTGAGACACCATGGGAGACAAGTTAGATTCATATTTGACTGGCACATTCACTTAAACCAGTTTGCAAGGAACAAATGATACACAGGTAAGATACATGGTGGATGCTCTTGAGATTAAAATATGAAGGTACAAGCCTGCTCCATGAAAAAAAAAGAGATAAAGCCCTGACCATGACAGAGAAAACCAAGGATCAATTAGAATCCTAGGCCCTGGAGGACTTGGGAGGACATGTGACTGAGCAGCTGATGTTGGGTCACCCATTGTAGAAGAAGAAATATGATTGGCTATTCCACCATGCTGAACCCAAATGGAAGCAGGGGAATAATGCAGCAGTACATAGGGCCATGACATTTGACCAAGCACTGTTCATGCACTGTAGCTAGGGTTAAATGCATGAGCAGAAGCCCACATGCTCCTTCAGGTCAGTTTGGTTCTGTGACATGCATGCCTATTTCTGTGGTACACATGCAGCTTCTGTGACATACATATCAGGATCAGTTTCTTTAACTTTGATCAAGTTTTAAAGAGATGAGGTTTCAAACTCATCATGCTTAATTCCCTGATATACAGCTCCTTGATTAGTGTTGCCAAAAGGAATCACTACAAGTGCAGCTTCTGTCTGTGCATCAGTAATGATTTAATGTGTCAAAGCTTTTACGTTTTTACTGCGGCGTATGATTATGGAGCTAGTATATATACAAAAGGAGGCAGGACTTGTCCTCCTGCAAAAAAAAATGTTTTGATTTCCTTCCTTCATACTGCTGAAACTTCATCATACTTGTTTTGTCTGCATGAAGTTTTAGCCATATAACAATCGACAGGAGAATGTGGAAGTATCAGGACTAAGGGAAGGAGGCAGTTAGGCTTCATACAGAATCAGCTAACCCATAACTGTTTGGATGATGACTCCCCCCAAGTCATCTTCCGCACCCAACAGCATCTACCATGAGTTGAGTAGGCAGCAATACACAATTTTTTTGGGAGAGTAAGAACCACGCTACTGGGTTGATGCAAATTACAGAAGGTGTGCAGCAGAGGAACAAAAGGGCCAGTAGATCATAATGGCGGTAACCGACTGTTACACAAGCTACTCTGCCACTTTAACTACTGTCTCACGGAGAAAAAGACTTAGAAAAAGTCAAGATTTAACATCTGCTGTTACCTACTCCTTGAGTAACAGCACGATGTCCAGCAGCACCCCAAATCAAGCATCTGTGACATGAAACCCAACCTGTTCTCACACACTAAATTACGGGTGCCCTACACCTAACTGGATGATCACTGCCTCATCAGTCCCAGTACTGTATTTCTTATTAATTTAGTGCACTGCACGACTGCACTCCATGTGACTAATGATTTTGCTATAATGGAGTGTTTTTATTTTCCCCATGACCATGGGAATTTGGAGTTGGTATACTTATGTAAGGGAGTAGTGGGGATGTCCTCCACATGGACAGTGCAGGTGGGCTTGCCCCTCACAAAAATATGTTAGTTATGTTTGTATTTGCATATGTTGGCAGCTTTATGTTTGATAGGTTTGGCTTATGCATTTGCATTGCACAGGCCTGGAGTGAAATTTCCTACAGTGGATCCACAAATATAAGAGGAGGGGTAAGACACAAGTGAAGGCAGAACAGTGGCATACACAGTCATTATCTCATGTTTAACTCATGTTTTAATTGACTGTGATTCACAGGTACTCATGACAGAAGGTGAAGTAATGCTGAATATTATCAGTATAACACTGATGCTATAACTCTTTCCCCTGAATGACATTTCTTTGAGGAAGTATACAGAACCTGGACAACAACAGGGCCAAGATCATTACTTGTGCAACCCACATACCTCAATGAGTTACTTGAGAATGAGTTATGCAAGAACTCTTGAAGAAATACCACAATCGGTCTGCAGGTATCATTTCAAGATCTCAGGAACTAAAGCATCAAATACAGTCTTGATACTATGCTGAACCCCATCCCCCCTCCCAAACAGGCCTTAACAAGGATCGTAAAAGCTATGAGATGTTTGGTCATCTGAACATTAAATGCTTTTTATATTACTAGAAAGGTTTGAGACTGGGTGGTCATTTCTACAAACTGTGGAGATCAGGGAAAGGTTTCTTAATGATGGGACCTCTTTTAGTGAAGATAAAAATCCTCCAACCCTTATTGAAGTTCTGTCAGCATAGAAATGAGCTCAGTCTAGATATTTCAAGCCCCATATAAAAATCTGGAAGATTCTGGGACCAGCCCAGAGTGTGTAAAATGAAGAGATGTCAAGACATTCATGATTTTTGTTAGACTCACTGTAACAGTTCATAGTTCAGGATTAATCAGGAGACACCATTTCTGGTCATTGACATGCTCTGTGGAAACGGTGAAAGTCATGTGAAATCCAGGTGATATTATGTACTTCTGTAAAAAGCCTTGCAGTTGCCTCATATTCCAAGACAGAAAAGGCTGTCTGGGTCGTTAGACTGGTTGGAGTACACAACCTGTCCCCACTCTGTAAAAATATAATAGAATTATTAGAAGCAAAAGAAATATCATGAAAAAGTGGACATTGCTTAACTACCAACAGGGTGTTTGTGACTAAAAAGGAAAAGGCCCACTTAGTGAGTTCAACCACAGAAACTAACCTGCTAGAAAAAAATTAAGTTGGCTATGTAATCATACCCCTCAACTTCTTTTCTTAAAAATTCTAAACAAAAACAAATGTTACTCTAATCTACATAAAAATTTAATAGACCAACAGGTTTTTTATCAATAAGCATTTTCTGAGAATTAGGAAAAATGAAACTTGAATATACGGCATTATTTACTGACTGTAATCCTCAGTGATTTACCAGAAAATCAGAAGGTTTATGAGTGACAGTGCAAACATTTGTGGCAAAAACAGGGACATTCTGCAAAATTGAGAGGTATGTGTATGGTACGGAAGGCAGCTGGAGCTGTACGATAACCTGACCCATTCTTTGCAGAGCATGCAAATTAATGCAGCGATTAAACAAATCAGAGGTACCCTAAGCCATATAAGATTAAAGTAATGGGTGCTTTAGAATACTGAAGTGAATAAACTAACCTTAGTGAAATGTTAGGACAACATGAAAATATTATCTGCCTGCTCTCACAAACTACAGCTTGTAGATAACAAAGTACAGGGGACTGCCAGACAGAACTGTCAATACAGAAAAGACCTCCAAGCCAAGCACAGAGCACTTTAGCTCAAGTTGGATGACATGCAGAAGAGAACTGGAAGGTGCAAACTGCATTTAACTGACATAGCTGAGGGTGTAGAGAAACTGAATGCAAAACACTGCAGAGTATGATGGCCTTTTCTTGCCCACTGTTTGTGGAAGGAGTGCATAAGCTAGACACCAGGACTGTCCACAGACCCCAAGGGAAAAGCCTTTTTATGTCATTTCAGCCATGGGTGTCTTCATCTTCTGGACAATGAGCTGTTAATTAAAATAGGTACAAAATGAATTTCTGTATCTGAATAGTTAGAAACTACTTATAGTTCTGGACTATTCAGCTGCATTCCTCACCAATAAATAGTGCATCAGTCTCATAATCTGAAGGTCTTACATAGATCCTCACACAGGGCAGTTCACCAAACATGAGGAGTTTGTTATAGCGATCATACAAGCAAGGAGTAATGGTTACGTGATCCCGATGAGGTTTCCAGCAATCCTCTACATCTAAAAAAGATACTTTTAATTTGTTCAGGCATCTGGTCATATCAAAGCCTTTGTGATATTAGATGTGATGAAGGATCAGGCAAGAAGAAAATCAGAACTGTACTAATGAGTCCTGAAGGAGCAACAAAGCAATGACTATAAAGGGACAGATAGGGCATCAAATGCAGTGGTTTGTTTGAATTGAGGAAGATCCCAAGCTCACTCCATCCAGGTACCTATTCCCAAGAAAGTAGTGGCACCTGGGAGTCTCGGATATAAATCTATGCACCTTACAGACAGAAGGGTCAGCTGAGGGGCAATGTTTACAGATTAGCCTTGTTAATGGATTTGAGACACTGAAGGATTGCACTGATTATGTTGATAGAAAAGGTAATTCCTCATGTTCATTCTCATAAGTTAAAAAAAGAAGTTTTTACTTTATTAGCTTGGTAATTAGAGCTTAGGGTATTCAATTATAATCTTGACTTTCTGACAAAATCAAAGGACCAAGCAGTGATTTTCTCTGTATTTGCACTCGTAAAAGACCATTGCGGACAGAATCTGAAAAAAAAATACATTTAGCTTTTATAATGATCTGATGTTTTATAGGTTCATAGGTTCATAGATTTGTACTAAGCTAACTGCCCTTGCGAGCCATTTTAAGCTTAGCCAACTATCCCTTGTGAGACTCAAACCCTGTACCTTGTGTTTGTAAGGCAAATACCTTAACCATTAGGCCACCCTCCCAACCCTACTCAGTCCAAGCCTCCTTGCAGCACAAATGCAATTCTTACTAATTCTTAATTTCCTAAAGTTCTAAATAATCTGAAGGAAGACATGTTGACATGATTTTCTTTTTGGCTAGACATTCTATTTCTCCTAATACCATGTGCCCCAAGAAAATGAGATTAAAAATTCCTGTCCTCTCCTGTAAGATCTTATTTCCATTAATTTAGAATGATAATACTCAGAGTTACTCTTCATGTTCAAGTTTATCAAATAGCCTATTTCCTAAGCTCTATCACAAAGATGAACAGGAATACATTGTTAAACCAACAAAATTAACCAACAAAGAAATTCTTTTGAAACGCCAGCATACAAGGACAGCTAAGATCAAGTATACAGGAAATGCAGCTCTACATGAAAATGAATTCAAAGTCTAAAAACAACCTTTACAGTAGCAGTCCCATGGCACAGGTGGATAAAGCACTTACTGCCCCCCCCCCAAATGACCCTTGTTCAGCTAGTAGCATAGGCACTGGAAGGGCCACCTGAAATATGGTGGGAGTTAGTTGTTGACTTCGGCTTGCCCATCCTGGAAGGAGGGAGGCAGACTAGCCTCCCTGCAAAGACAGAGTTAAGAGCCTGGTGTGCTCTGTGTTGCAACAGGTACACCACTTATTTTATATATTACTTTATTTATTTGGTCGGGAGTTTGATCATGCATGGAAGCAAATGTGCACCTCTCGAAGGCAGAAATTTCAGAGATGTCAACGCTGTCATGTGGTTGTGGGGGATCGGGCACATTCCCTGCAGTATTATGATGCTGAACCAGGTTCCTTGATTTCCTTACTGGACATGGATCAAGTTGAGCCCTGAGACCACTAAGTCAGGTCCAGTAGACCAGGTATTCAAGGAGAAGAGCTAGTGGTAGCTTATGATCAACTGCAGGAAGGAGAAAACAACCTTTACAAAACTATAATAAGGATTCCAGTACACAGAAACAGCCAATTTCAGGTTAACTCATGTGCCTCTAATAATCCATCATAATCCATTATCCAAAATGATACATCAAAGCAACAGTAATATGCAAGGTAGCACATTATTTGATATATATATATATATATATATATATATATATATATATATATATATATGTGTGTGTGTGTATATATATATATATATATATATATATATATATATATATATATATATATATGTGTGTGTGTGTGTGTGTGTATGAGAAATCCTCCCTGCTGATTTTATATACATTATATATATATATATATATATATATATATATATATATATATATATATATATATACATATATATATATACCAATTCTGAAATTTAACAACAGTAAGTTAAGGACAAATTCCTAGACTCTGCTGTTCAGAGATCTGACATGGAAGGTAGCTGAAAGGCTAAAAAACAAGTTTGCAACCTTGCAACAGCATTCACGCTTACAAATGTTTTCTCTTATAGATTGCAACCAGATAAATATGCACGAGTTCACACAGACACACACACACACAGACACACACACACAAACCATATGGAAGATGCTCAGTTTGACAGCTTAACCAATTAAACAGATGTGGCAGGCAAAATTAAAAGACATTTAGATTCATACATTAATGGGTAATTACTTGGCTAACTGCCATAGGGGCCTTTTTTGTCACGCCATGCTTTTCTAAATGCATCTTGAAATGAGTTAGGGAAGAACTCTGCTTTACATGGATGGGAAGCCTATTCCCGATGAGGTAGTCTTTGAGACACATGCCTATCTTCCCAGCATATCCATGCAGGGAAAATTAGTTAATAGTCTCAGGGAGGGCTATCAACTGTCCAAGATAAACAGAAACTTACAAATATACAGGAAAGATAAAACTGAATAAATGCCGATTATTCCAGCTCCTGATGAAGATCTCAGTAACATAAAAGTAGCAGGAAAACTTCACAATGGAAAGCATCCAATTTCAGCATTCAGTCTTTTCACAAAAACATACATTCCATGAAGCTGTTACACCATACAGGAAGACCAGGCCAAGAGGAACTCCCGGAGGGAAGCATTGAACTTCAGCAATTCCTCCACATCTACTCCACTCCGTTCTGCCCACAGGACAGGCCTATGACAAAGCTGTTGCAATACTCAGTGATGCCAAGTCACCAGGTAAATCACAAATACAGCAAGAAAACACACAACAGCAGTAAACATGTCTATATGCTGCATTATGCACATACATATTTAAAATGGGGCAATCAAGATAAGTTGATATTAGATATGGCTAAAACTTAAGTCCAAATTGTCCTTTCAAAATTTCCAGTCATTTTTATTATTTTCCATTATTTGCCACTAGCTCTGACATACTTGTTTTCTTAGCTTTCTTTTATATACACTGTCATGAGTCCTTTTCTTCAGCTGCATAAAGTACTTTTAACAATTAAGACAACACTTCTTAATTTCCTGTGTTAACCAAAGGCTTCACATTTCATACTATTTAGTTTATCACCAGAGACTCAATGGATATATGGCTCCCCTCGGCAAGAAAGATGGCAAGAATAAAAATAATCTTGCAATGTACACACACTCTGTAACAGAAATCATCATCTTCTTTTGGCTGTTCCTGTTAGGGGTCGCCACAGCAGATCATCCGTTTCCATTTCTTCATGTCCTCTGCATCTTGTTCTGTCACACCAACCACCTGCATGTCCTCTCTCACCACATCCATAAAACCATATCTTAGGCATTCCTCTTTTCCTGTTACCTGGTAGCTTCATCCTTATCATCTTTTCCCAATATACTCAGCACATGTCCAAACCAACGTAATCTTGCCTGTCTGGCTTTGTCTCCAAACCTTCCAACCTGGGCTGACCCTCTAATATACTTATTCCTAATCCTGTCCACCCTCATCACACCCAGTGCAAATCTTAACATCTTTAACTCTGCCACATCCAGCTCTAACTCCTGCCTTTTTGTCAAGGCCACTGTCTCCAACCCATATAACATAGCTGGTCTCACTACCCTCTTGTAGATCTTCCCTTTCACTCTTAACAGAATTCTAAAATATAATTGTTCATATAATGTGACACACACATGGAGACAAATTGCTAAAGAAAGTATTGTGAGAACTGCAGAGAGGAAACTGAATAGCATTAAAATGACCAAGAAAGTGAAACATAATTTCTTGCTTCACTCTTGTGAAGCTGTAAACATTATTATACATTGAGATAAATATATTCTCCTACACAAAGACGTTATATTTATGCTGTAGTTATCCTCTAAGTGATGATTACTAATATTAACTGATTTTTTTTTTTAACATACATTATTAAATTTACATACCGACCATATACATTAAAACAATTAGAACAGAGGGAAAGTGAAGCTGATTTAAAAAAATGCTAAAGCATAGTTTTAGTCAATTACACCTATCACTGGGAGCACTATTGTTTGTCATTTGGCACATTATCATAACTGAAAACAATGTGAATACAAAACTGTAATTGCTGTGTCGTTGACATTTCAGTATGTCATAGGTTGTTTTGTCACAGGTGTTGTACTGTAACCTCTTAGGTCATGCAACTCAGACAAGAAGGAAGAGGAGAGATTCTCCTTTTCAGGACCCTTCACTCTTAGAGTTTATGCAACATATATAGTATAAAGAGAGATTGGAAGTGACCTCAACAGACAAACTCCCAGCAGAATACATAAAGCTTGCCGCAGAGGCAATAGCATTTCCTGTTAGCATCTTAATTAATAAATCCATAGCTGAATCACATGCCCCTAAACTATGGAATAGATCACACATTACCCCTTTACATAAGGGAGGCAACTCCACTGACATCACAAACTTTCATCCTATTGCAATCTTGTCCCACCTCTCTAAGATTCTAGATAAATCTGTGCACCTACAACTCCTCCACCATCTTACACACAGCAACGTACTTTTCCACACTCAGCATAGCTTTAGACCTGCACACAATACCTCAACAGACTTGTTATCTTTCATTGACTCTGTCAACAAAACCTGTGACATTGGCAAACTAGTATTTGCAGTATTTCTACATATGTCAAAAGCATTTGACATGGTATCGCATCCAAATCTCCGTAAAGAACTTTCCAGCATTGGTCTATCCTCCTCCTCACTTCAGTGATTTCCTACCTACCTACCTGATAGGCAGCAAGGAATAAAATGGCTGGGCTATATCTCTTCATTTCCCATAACCTCCACAGGTGTACCTCAAGGATCCATCATTGGCCCATTACTATTTAATACCTTCATCAATAACTTACATACATCCTCCAGTGAAGGCACTCTAATCCAGTATGCAGATGACTCCACTATCATCTGCGCATCAGACAGATTAATTCACCTACAACACTTAACACAACAAGTTTTCTCTTCCATAGAACCATGGCTCTCCAATGCTGGACTCCTACTGAAGCCCAAAACAACAAAGTTCCCTCTCTTCACCCACAAATCCCATAGCTCCAACAAAGCAAACTTCAAGATCTTTTCAGCCAACAATACTAAAACTGAATTGGTTCAGTAAACCAAACTACTAGGTGTCACAACTGACGATAATCTCAAGTTTGACCTATACATACAAAACAGTATAAAAAAAAACACCAAAAACTAGCATGCTATACAGCAATAAAAACTTCCTACAGCAGCTACCAAAATTACCCGGGTCAAAACCTACCTTTTTCCTTCACTATTGTATGTGGCCCCAATTCTAATTAACTTACAGACCTCCCTAAGAAAATAATATAGAAAACTATTATAACAAAATTGTAAATTTGCCATAAACGCAACTCCCCTAACTCATCACTGTAAAGCCCTACATTCCCTAAGATGGAGTGAATGCCCCCCCACCTCCAGTACTTACTATGATATACAAAATCATCCACAACCATCTAGCTTGTCCTGCTCTTGGCCTATTAATCAACTTTTATACCCCAAATAAACATCACAGATCTGAAAACAAACATCTCCTCACAACTTATAAACCTAACAAAACCCTAGGCCTAAGCTTTTACTCCTGCTCTGTGGCAAAACCATGGCACTCCCTTCCTTCAACTATCAGAACTGCTACTAACCTGGATTCCTTCAAAACCTCTACAAAAGAATAGTTCAACAAAGCTGGGAGTTGCTCCTGTAAGAGCCCAGACTGAGGTACTCTTATACCTTTTTCTACCTCTGCTCTCTCTGTCCCCACTATTAACTTACCCTACCCTCCCTTCCTCTACACATATTTCCATGAGGTCACACTCATACCTTTTCCAGATCTATTCCTACTATCGCACCCTACCCTTCTCTATTCGTACTGTCCTACACCTTCTTCAGTATAATCTGTTACCATATTCCATGACCTCTAGAATATTAATAATCATTATGAATAATCATCTATTATGTAAATAATGCTGCATCTTTCTATTATCAGGCTTTCCATATAATTTATACTTGAACTCTATGACTTTTGTATGTTTGTTGAGTTTTCATTCTGACAAACGAATGTGTTCTCTTCATATTTGTGCTTGAATATTATGACTTTATTTATCTGTCTAGTTTTTCATTCTGCTAACCATGTATATCTAGAGCTTTTCTCCCCGGGTCTCTGAAAATAGATACCTCATGACCCATTCAGACTTTTCCGGTAAACAAATGCCAAATAAATAAATAAATAAATCATCTTACCCAGGCTTTAAAAATCTTTTGATTCTAATGCCTATCACTGAGGTGCCATTCAACTGTATTGTTATGGACATTACTGGGTCTTTGGTAAAAATCCAGCTGTAAATTTCAATAAATTTTGGTTATTCTGGACTATGTGACTAAGCACCATATGACTATTTCCATACATAAAGCTAATGCTAAATCTGTAGTTAGGATGTTGATCTTATTATTATCTAGCATAGGGGTAACTAAACAAATACACACTAAGCAGGCGACTTCATTTATATTCAGAATAACGCAGCAACAGTGTCAATGATGAATGGACAGGTAGCACAGGCAACTAATGTGATAAGTTGTTAATGAGCTACTTCTTGTTCCCAGGGTACAGGGTTTGATTCCCTCCACTTTCATTTGCCTAGTGCGCGACTCTGAAAAAGTCAAGTAAACAGACAGTGCTCTCAAGTTGCCCTTCGCAAGGACATAATATAAAGTGTTATTTTAGGGCAGTCAGATACAAGGTGTATTAAGCACAAAAGATTCCTGTAGGATTATGCTAATGAAACCACTTATCCAGTAAAGTGGTTTATACAAAGGAGGTCTGCAACTCACCCACATTAGAGAAGCTAACCTCTGACTACAGCAGGTACTGGGTGTGGTATACCAGTTCTGGGTAAAGTGTTGCAAAAAGAAGAGACCTTAGGACAGACAAGTGAAGGAACGTGGGTGTTTCTCCTACCATGGAAATTAAGCAAGAGGAGATTTATTGGAAAGCAACAATGGTGTTGACAAGAGACTGTCTCTTTTGTATGGGACTATAATAGAAAAGAGGTGGCACGGTGGCACAGTGAGTAGTATTGTTACCTCACAGCAAAAGGATCGCTCATTTATTTTTTCGCTGAAGTGCTTACTGTGTAGAATCTCCATGTCTTCTCTATGATAACTTGAATTTTCTCTATGTAGTCTGGTTTCTTCCCACAACCAACTGGCTCATGGACAGAACCCACACTATGAAAGTAGCGGATTCCAAATCCGACATCAGACCAGTGACAAGTGGAGTACCACAGGGTTCAGTCCTGGGTCCTCTCCTGTTTGGTATCTACTTCTCTGAAGTGCAGGCCAACACAGAATGTCTTTGGCTAACAAAGTTTGCAGATGACTGCAAACTAGGAGCCATAATCGAAACTCCTAACGATATGAACAAACTACAAAAGGGCCTTACTGAGACAGATACCTGGTGTCAAAGCCATGGCCTGAAGCTCAATGCCAAAAAGTGTATTGTCATCCCCTTTGGTAAAAACTCTGTACCCATGAACTACCACATAGCTGGTAGTCTACTTAATGCTGAAAATGTAATAAGAGACCTTGGGACACAGGTGGACAGTAGTTTCTCCTTTGATAATCACATCGCCACAGTGGTCAGGAAATCCTTCTACGTGGCTCATCTCATCACAAAAGGATTCTCATCCAGAAAAAAAGAGGTCATTGTTCCCCTCTACTCATCAATCATTAGACCCATTATAGAGTACAACGCCCCTTTTGGTATGTACCTCACAGGACATCTACAACAACTGGAAAGACCACAGAAATACCTCACAAAGAGGATTACTGGCCTCAAACAGATGCCCTGTGCAGACCGTCTCAAAAAACTACAGCTTTACTCCATCGCATATTGCCTACTCAGGGGCGATCTCTACCTAACATACAAAGATATGTCAAACCCAGAGCTGTTGGACATGCTCCACTTAAAGAAATCCCAATCCCTCCAAGCTGCACGCTCTAGGGACCTTAACCTTGTCACCACAATAAACAGAACATGCTGGAGGGATAGATTCCTGCCCCAGAGACTTCCCATACTCTGGAACAGACTACCTATCTATGTCAAACAGAGCTCCTCATTAGCACTCCAAGTAAAAATCTTGATGATTGGATGGGAAGTGGGAAATTCACCCCGGGGATCACTTCTGTGGCTCTGCTCGACAGTGGCACAGAAAAATAATTTTCTTGGGTGGCGAAAGCCAGGGTACATTTTTTGGCTAGGCTTGTATCTAGGGCCGATAGCCTAGTACCTACCTATGAACCTATCAACCCAAAGACGGGTCTATATTATTTCACAGAATGGCTATTCAGCGAATAGCCATTCATTGAACACCTATTTAGCAAAGCCGCTCTTCATCAAATGGCAAATTTTAAGTAGGGCAAACAAGTGGTTTGCTGACAGAGCGACTGCAAAAAAATAAAATAAAATTTAAAACCTGCTAAGGTGGGAAGGGTGCACCCCCACACCCCCCTAACTAAATATACCAACTTCAAGATCACACTACAGTGGGGGAAAATGGAAAATTCCAGACGGTGGCCAACCGCTGGTTTGCCCTAGTTAAAATTTGCCATGTGATAAAAAGCGACTTCGCTAAATAAGTGTTTGATGAATGACTATTCACTGATTAGCCATTCGATAAAAAGCGGCTTCGCTAAATGTGTTTGATGAATGACTATTCGCTGACTAGCCATTCGACAAAATAATATTCACCCCCCCCAAAGACATAGGTTGATTAGTGACTCTAAATTGTAAGCAGGTGTGTGTGTGTGTGTGTGTGTGTGTGTGTGTGTGTGTGTGTGTGTGTGTGTGTGTATGTGTGTGTGTGTGTGTGTGTGTGTGTGTGTGTGTGTGTGTGTGTGTGTGTGTGTGTGTATATATGTGTGGTTGTCTATGTATTTGTGTGTGTGAAACAAGGAAGAAAAGCCTGGTAATCTCCTTTCATTCCATACCTGCATAGTAAACTCTCTGGATGGTGATGGCTGTTCATGGTGTCACTGTAGGAGTTGGATGTGACTCAACAGCACTGGAAGGATGGGTAATAGAAAACGTACTTTGTGTTACTTTTGCTTCACCTGCTTATTTGAAAAGATTCTGCACCACTGTTTTATTAGTACCCTAATAAAACTATATTTATTTTATGAACTGATGGACCATGCTGCATTTTTGCATACCATTATAAAGATATAGATATAGCTATAGATATAGATATAATTATATATATATCAAACTGGTCAAACAATAGTTTTGTCAGCTTCAGATGACTGTTGACTATAGTATAAATGTTACTTTTTCACTGTTGCCACTGTTGTACAACCATGGAGTTAGTATATACAAGTAAGAGAGTGTGAGGCAGAGCCCCACCCCTACATCAGGTGGTACGGGCGTAAGCTTGCCTCACATAAAACAGAGTTATAGAAATACTGATATTTTATGTCATCTGTGCAGTGGGTTTGTGTGAGAGGGTAATGTTTTTTGACTGCATATATTGTTTTTTTTTTTTTTTTTTTTTTTTTTGCATTGTGAGATTTACATATGTGATCATTGTAGTTACATGGTCTGTGCTATGATGTAATGTGGCAGTCGATTTGTGTGTGGATGTGTGTGTGCTTGTGTGAATATATCTATCTATCTATCTGTCTATCTTTTTTTCACCCTAATAAATGGACTGGCGTTCTAGGCCCATTGTTAAACATGAACAATGCTCATGAAACACTTCCCAAACATACACAAATAATCAGACAAAGTGGGGGAGCATCAATAAACTCCCTTAAACATGACTCAGACAAAGTGCTATACTATTTGCATGATTTTTGGGAGCTCAGGCTCTGTCAAACCCTGCAGCACAACAATAAATAAGTTTATACTTCAGTGAGGACTTGAACCCAGACCCTTCACATTGCCATTCCATTTGCTGTAACCATTAAGCTACTAGGGTAACTGAGAATTGGCAACATTCTGAAGCTTCATCTCTCTTCCTCATACTCATGTGCTTAATATACAAACAGACCAATGACAGAAGAGGAAATGCATCTGTACATTTGCATCTCTCTATTCATTTACATTTTTAATAGTTTTATTTTTTACCAAGTGAGTGGGCCGGTCCCCAGAACTTTTGTTCACCCACAACCAGACAGAGGCAGTTTGTAATATGATTCAGCACTTCAACACCCAAATACCCACTACCCTGATACTACCCCATTCCATATCTGAGTAACTAAGATATAATATTGTCATATCCTGGGTATAACTGGCTAGGCTTGTAAAGGCTCTTGTGCCATTAGCCCAGTAATCACCTATGAACCTAAGAACCAAGGCTTACTCTTATCACACAGAATTAAGTAACGTATGGTCCCGCTAACACAACAGACAAGTAAAGATCAACTCTGTAGCTATGCAATCAGACCTGAGGTCACAGGTACTGGATACTCACATCAAGAAAGGTGTTGAACCGTCAGATGCTCACCACTTGATAGGGCGTTATATTACATGGCTGAAACTGTGGCAGAACATTCTTGGGAACCTCGAATATGTATTGTGGCTGTCTACAGAATTCATTGCCAATGCTTCTGTGTAGAAAAAGTACAACTCCCTCTTCCAGGTGAGCTTCTCCTGTATATCTGAATAGAACTGGTATTTGGAGTCAGAATACTCCATGTTCAGGATCTCAACCGCTGAGATAGATAGAAGCAAAAAGCTGTTACTGAAGTGTGTCCAGTGCTTGTCATGGTGATAGCCATCAGTCCTGCTGGTGGACACCAGCAGGAGAGAAGTTGTGTTGAAGGAAAGGCTTTCTGTGCACTATTACCATGTGGGGGGGTCCAGATTTACCCATTAGGTATTAACAGGCCAAGAGGGGTGCAGCTAGCAGCTATAGTGGCCAGTGATGAAAAAGGCCTGGTTGTACAGGATGACTTTTGAATGGCCTCGAACAAATTCTGGCAAACTATCTCGTGGTGGAGGAAGAGTATGACACTTGTCCAGGCTACTCTCATCCTGGCCGAAGAAACTCTGATGCTCTGTTGGGAATACTGGGTGGGCAAACAGGTGTAACTAAGAAAATGATTTTTTGAGCTGGGATAAAGGACCTGAACTGCTAGACATAGTAAGGACCTGTAAAGTTTAATTCTGGTGGCTGCCTCAAACGAAATTACTAGAAAATGGAAATCAGAATCTAAATCAGCTGCACTTGAAGCAGTGGATATTGTAACAGAGATAAAAGAACAGGAAGTGGGATCTTTGGAAAAGAGTAGCAGAAAATTATATAGAAAAAAATGGAAATTGTGGGAACAATGCATGCAGAAAAATGTTTTGTAGGAGGAATAAGGTTTAAGAAAAGGCAGGAATTGAACAATTTTCATGGGTGGCAAAAGCCAGAGTACCTTTTGGCTGGGCTTGTATAGGCCCCAGGGCAGATAGCCTAGCACCTACATATGAACCTATGAACCTATGTTGCTTAGACTGTAGGATATATAACAATGTATGTGATGGAAAACCTTTGTAAATGTGAATCTAATATGGTTTGACTACTTTTGTTTAAATGTATGTTTGCCTACATTACAAGTGATAATTCAATAAAAGTGCTACAAAAAAAAAGAAAGAAAAAAAGAAAAACTGATGAAAAGTAATGTGCACTGATTGCACTGTCAGGGGCTCGAATGAAAAATGTATTTTTTTATTTAAATTTATTTACCAGGGTAGAGCTCTTATTGGACTGTTGACAGGTTCAGCCCACAAACTGGAAAGAGATTACATAAAATACAAATTTGCATTACAATGAACTGTACAGCAAAATCAGTAACAGGACAGCAACAACATATAGTATAAATCTAAATAAAATAAATGCATAACAGTATACAGTGCATTAAGAGACTTACAGAGACATAGTGCACATATAAAATAAATTAAAGCAGAAACAATAATGAGGTGTTTATTTTGGAGAGAAGGAGAGTGGGAGAGATCTCTTAAGTGAAGAGGTAAGTAGATGCTTAAACGAAGGGAGAGTAAGATTTTAGATATACCTGTGTGCATCATATGTATATGTATAACATGAGACTAGGGTGATAAAAGTGTGTGTGTGTGTCAGACAGTAGTGTGTGAGATGATATGAGAGGGGGCTAGTATTAGGTGTTGCACAAGTTGTATGACATGTGCAAGAGACATCTCTAAAGAGGAAGAGGAAGAGTTCCTTTCTAAATATTGCAAAAGAGGAGCGTTCTTTAAGAGAGGATAGAAAGGATTCCTAGACTTGTGGCCCTAGCTTGGGAAAGCTATTGTGTGAGCAGTGCAGCTTTAATTTGGGTTTTTAGAAACAAGATATGCTAGGGGGGAGGATCTAAGGTTGTAGTCAAATGTGCATGTAAATAAATAGCCTACAAAGAAAGAAATGGATTTAGGGCTGATCAGTTTGAATTGTAAGGAGTCTATCAGAAGTTTTGTCCTGCGTAAGATGGGTAGCTAGTAAGATTTTTCTAGGACTTGCATTGAGATTGTGTCTTGGAGAAGACTGTATAAATGTGCAGATGTTTTCGATCGACATTTGTAAAGAGAAGAGGTTTTTCTTGAAGGTTGAAGCCATAAGGAGTAGGCCATTTTAGAGTTTAGAAAGTAGCACTCATTTGCCAAATGCCATGTGGTTTTCAGAGGACAGAACATATAAATGGTATGTGACACTTACTTCAACATGTCTCTACCACACAAGTCTATTTGATGAGGATATGAAGAAGGGCCAGGAAGGTCCACCAACCCCCTGCCTCTATTGTGGTCAGTGATAGTGTCAGAAACTGGGAGATGTGGCTGCCTTGTTGGGAGGGACAAAGGCCCACCCAGGTGGGTGACCATTTCCCACTCTATGTGGACCATTTAATCTGTGACAGGTGGCTGCAAAGAACATTGAACACATGGTGGCCCGGCATTTTGACCTCATTGAAGGTCTCCTGAAGCAGATAACAGAATCACTGGAACTGCAGTTCCTGGCCATCAGGTCACTAGCAGGATACATAGATTCATTTACTGTTACTAGGCTAACAACCTAGGGGGCCTTTCTAAGCCTAGCCAACTTTTCCCAAAAGAATAATGATGTCCTGCATCCAAATAGGACATTGAGGCCAGACATTTATAAGCTACCTCTGTCCATATAGGACATGGGTGCCAGGCCCAGTGTAAATTTCTTAACACATACTATCCCCTCCCAGGAGCCATAAGTTGCTGATGGTTCTTGCTAGGTTGTCCTCCAGGGTGTTCTGGCACCACACTTCTGGCCACCTCCTCATCCTATCACTTTCCTGGTGTATATCCTACTCTGTGATGTCCATATCCTGCACTTGCTCTACCACCCTTTGCATGTATTTGCCCATCCCTTGTCAGTCCAACCTTTGTACAGACATTTACCTCTTGTCTGTCTGCACTGCTTCATGTCTGTGCATCTGTCCATGCAATCTATGTTGCTCCATCTTCCAATCATCCCTCCTTTGCCCTTGCATACTTTGCCTCTTATCTCTTCTCTTTTCATAAAGAAAAGGGGGCTATATCCCCTCCCACCTTGCATTCTCCTATTTTGCCTCATGTGTGCTTTCCTCTGCTTGCTCTTTCTCTTTTCCTACTATCCTATTCACCTCTGTTTCACTCCATTTTTAAGCTAATAGCCATGATCATTTTCATTTGATTACTCAAGACTGATCATTATGATGCTGTGACTGTAGGAGTTGACAACTAGCTACACATTGTGGCCTTTCTCTTGACAGCACACTATCTAACTCATGCATTTTACAGCACTTGGCATTCCTTCTCATGTATCCTTCTTATAATACAAATATTGCAATACTATGTGTGGTCACACTGTAAGAATAATGCCATGCCACTATGACTTTTCATGCACTGGTAGTTTTTTATGGCACACTACCATGACTGTCTGTTGACTGGTAGTTTTTTTGGCATGCTGCCATTACCATTTATGGTCTGGTAGTTTTTATGGCACACTATCATAATTGTCCTTGGTCTGGTAGTTTTCATGGCATGCTACCATAACTATTCAGGTACTGGTAGATGTCCTTACATTCAGTGCTGCAGTATTCTTAACATAAGGGAGTCCCTGCCATGGAAGCCCAATGTCCAGTCAGTCTACCAAAGACTACTGTTGCTTTAAGGTATGTTAAATGTCACCCAAATACTCCTTGCATAGCATAGGGCATAAAGGTGACGTACAGGCCTACCATAATCAGAACTGCTTTGTCACCAGTCCGAAAGTATCTTTTCACTCTCTGTCTATTTATCTGTGCCCGTTTTCTGACAGTTGAACGCAGTTTCTTTCTCCAGTGACTACTTACGCCTGTTTGCTGACTTCTAGCTGTTGCAGATAAATGGCCCATTGGGGTTTTTGTTTTTTTCTTGCATTTTTTTGTGCTTCTTGAGGTTAATGTCATCCAGGAAGGGTAAATGCCAGTGTGGGAGACGGATTCCTCATAGAGACAGCCATGATAAGTGTCTTTTTTGCCTAGGAGCGTCTCATGACCATACGTCTTGTTCAATTTGTCAGCGTTTTCCCGAAAACCCTTCACAGTAGAGTTTCTTCCCTTTCCTTGTATCTCGAGAATCAGCATCTTAAGTTTCTCACTAAAGATACAAAGGAAGGAATCTCCCACCCCAGTGGTCAGCCAAAAGGGAAGAAGGAGGTGAAAAAGGTAGGACTGCAATCTTCTGCTGTCCAGCCTCTGCCAGGTGTTTCTCCCGAGGTTGTTACAAACCTGGAAGCTTGCCCGGCCGTGTTGTTGGATTTCTCTGCTGTGATCATTTTGGAGACCCGTGAGAATCCGGCTGGCATCACATTGAAAGAGGCTTTGCAAGCATCCAGCTCAGATGTTCAGGAGAACCATGGTTGATTTTTTCCAAGAGGCCTAGGGGAGTTCCTCAAATTTTAGTTGGGGAAGAAGTTCCTACTACAGTTCTCGACTGCCATTGTGGGTCTGAGCCTTCTCCGTTTTTTAGAGGGGATATTCCTTTAAAAAGAAACAAAAAATTAAACATGTTTTGTCTGCTCCTAGGAATCCACAAAGTGCATGGCAGGCCTTCAGTCAGGGGCTATTTACTGCTTTAATGTCCTTAAAGCCTCCTCACGGGGTTTCTGTTCCTGCTCCTCCTTGGTCTTCTACTCCCCTTAAAAGGCCTAGAGAACAGGATTCTTCTGAGGATGAGTTGGATTCTGATGATGAATCCCTGACTTATTCTGCTCAGATTTCTTCTCCTTTCTACCATGGGTCAGAGGAGGTGGAATCTATTAGTCCTGATATTGTTTTGACGGAATTTCTTTTGGAGGCACACTGTCTAGGACGATGGATTTTTTTAAGTGGGATTGTGCTCAGGTCTCTAACATCCATAAGAGATACTATAAGTTGTTGCAGTTGGACTCTCCTAAACCTGAGGCTATTCCTCCTGTTTTAGCTGCATTGCTGGATGCTTTTTCCAATGCCTCTCATGTGCGTGATTCTCTGTCCCCTGCTCCCAAGAAGCCTAATAGGTTTTATAGGGTGCCTGAGGACTGTTATTTTCTATATAAATGTCCTGCTGCTGATAAGCTGTCTTAATTGCTTCCTTCACCCAAGTTATTGCCTTCTGACAAGGACAGCAGAACTATGAAAAGGCTGGGTAAGATGGTTTACACTGATGCTACCCTAGCTTTTAGGGCTATTAATTATTGGACCTATATGTCTAGGTATGTGTTGGCTCTTCTTTCTCAGGCCTTTCAATGTATTTCTGATTTTCCAGACTCTTAGGGTAAAACTTCTGTTCTTTCCTTGTTAGGGACTTCCTCTTAAGTCATTTGTCATTCTATTGAATGTAGTTATGATGTGACGGATGCCTCTTCTAGGGCTATTGTTTTGGTTCAGTGATGAGGAGGTATGCTTAGCTTAGGCTTCAACATCTACCTGATGATATTAAAGCTAAGTTGATGGATGATCCTCTGGATTCTAAATTTTTGTTTGGGGAAGCAGCTGCTGGTTTGTTTAAGTCCCTTAACGATAAGGGTAAGGTCTTACAGGAGCTTAAACATGTGCCTAAATTTCAGAGAAACTACCCTGCTAAGCCTGCCTTTGTTCATAGGCAATCCCGGCCTTCTACTAAAGGTAAGAAAAGTGGCAAACGGGCTCTTCCTGCTAAGGCTCCTCAGTTTTCAGGGATCACAAAGCCTTTCCAGACAAACCAGGTGTTGTCTGACTATCTGTCTCTTTCTAGCCACATTCCTCTTTCTCTTTGCCTTTCTCTTCCTGTTTGGCTTCAGATCACTCCGGATTCTTGGGTTCTGTTGATCATTCATCAGGGATACTTCATGGTGTGGAAATCCCGTCCTCCTTTTACAGGCATTCCTCAGCCTCCTCAGGAACAAGTTCCCTTTCTCCCAGAGGTTCTTCAAAATCTCTTGACTCAGGGTACTATTCAAGAGGTGCCTGTGTCCCAAAGGGGGAAAGGGTTCTACTCAAGACTGTTTCTAGTGCCCGGAAAAGAGAGCACTTGGAGACCAATTCTAGACTTCTCTCATCTAAACACCTTTCTACAGGTACCTTCCTTTTGGATATTGTCTCCTCAGATTCTGTTTCCTCTCTTGCTCCCTCAGACCTATATGGTGTCTCTGGATCTCAAGGATGCTTATCTCCATATTCTGATCCATCCTCATTTCAGGAAGTTTTTGCATTTCTCTGTTGCTTCCTGCACTTTCAGTTCCCTACTTTGTCCTTTGGCCTTTCTACTGCCCCAGGGGTATTCACCAAATGCCTTCCTCCTGTGATTGTTTTTTGCAGGCTTCAAGGGATCCAAATTCTTCCTTCCTTCCTTAGATGACCTGCTGATTCAAGTGTCCTCTCCAAAGACCCTGTTGCAAAATCTTCATTTTACCATTTCCCTTCTTCAGAGCCTGGGGTTTCACTATAAATTTCAAAAAGTCTTCCCTGACTTCTCAGGATCATGTTTTTCTGGGTTGCAGAATTCAGACGGTGCCAATGCTTGCATCCCTGCCTCCTCCAAAGGCCTTAACTCTCATTTCTTTCTTTCACACTCTTCTTGCTCTGGCTTCCAATACCACCAGGGAGTTTCTGAGTGCTCTGGGTTTCATGGCATCCACCATTCTGATGCTCCCTCTGTCCAAACTTCACAGGAGGACGTTCCAGTGGCTTTTGAAGTCAGTGTGGCTCCAACATACACATCCTCTAGACTTTGTAGTTCCTCTTCTTCCTTGTCTCAGACAGGAGCTTCACTGGTGGATTCAGTAGTTGTCTTTGAATCCAAGGATCCCTTTTCATCCCCCCTCTTCCCTCTCAGGAATTGTTTGCAGATGCTTTATACATGGGATGGAGGCGACATTTGGCTCCCTAAAAGTACAGGGGGTGTGGTCTTCTCATCAACAGAAGGAGCACATCAGTGTCAAAGGGATGAGAGCTCTTCTGCTGGCTCTTCAGACCTTTCATCCTCTTTTCTCTCCAGGGCCTCTCAAGGTGTTCATAGACAATACCACAGTCATGTGGTATATCAACAAACAAGGAGGAATGAGATCTTATCTTCTTTGCCAATTGGCATTGTTGGTATGGGATCTTGCTTTCAAGTATCAAGTGACTCTTCAGGCAGTTTATATCTCTTCCAGTTAGAACATTGTGGCATACACTCTGAGCAAGTCCTTAACTCAGTCCCATGAATGGATGCTTCACAGGGATGTGTTTCTGGACACTATCCACCAGTGGGGTACTCCTCAAATGGATATTTTTGCCTCCCCTCTAAACAGGCAACTTCCTCTGTTTTGTGCCATTGTCCCTGGTTCTCTGGTGTGGAAGGTGGATGCCCTCTCATTTTCTTGTAAGGAGATGTTTCTTTATGTATTCTCTCCCCTTCCTCTCATTCCAAAAGTCCTGTTTAAAATTCAACAGGAAGCACCAAAAATCTTGTTGGTGACTACCTTTTGATTCAATGCAATAGTACTACTCGATTTTTTGTTATCTGTAATAATATTTATCTGCAATAATATTTTTCTTTGTATGTAATTTTGTGGAGCTTTTCTCCCTGGGCCTCCACTGAAAATGGGCTCATTCAGGCCCAGTGCAATCTCCTGGTTAACAAATGCAATAAATAAATAAATACATTTCAGCTGCAACACCACTGGTTCCCTCTACTTCTGCATCTAGCCAGGTACAATCATCACAAGTTACCTCGCAGGGTGGATCTAATCACACAAGCCAAGGGATTTCTCATCCATCCCCACCTGTCCATGCTTTAACTGACACTGTGAGTGATAGGATTTTGATTCCTCAAATGACACTGTAGGTGACAGGATTTTGATTCCTCATATACACCCTTTTTCTGAGGACATGTTGCAAGCCCTGCAGAAGGCCAGGAAACCTACTACTAGGAAATCCTACTTATCCAATTGGAAAAGGTTTTCTATTTGGTGTCTCTCTCATAACCTGGACCCACTTACTGTGGATGTTCCTTTGGTTCTCTCTTATTTGTGTGAGTTGCTCAGTGCTGGTTTGGCCTATTCTTATATTAAGACCCACTTATCAGCTAACTGTGCTTGTCTGCCCTTTTTTCCTCCTTTCACTTCTAAATTCATGGTGAAACAATTTTTTAAAGGCTTCCTTAATATTAGACCTCCAGGAAGCCTGTTCCTCCTCCTTGGGATCTTTAAGTTTGTTTTGGAAAAGTTGACTCAGGCTCCTTTTGAGCCTGCTGCTTCAGCTTCCTTACAACATTGTTCCTGGAAGACTGTTATTTTATTAGCTCTTACTTCTGCCAAATGGGTGTCTGAGTTGCAGGCTTGTCTTCCTTTTTTGATCTTTCATGAAGACGGAGTATCCTTGCACACTAACCCTTCTTTTATGTCTATGGTGGTAAATGAGCTATCTCTTAATCAGTCTATTAATTTATCTACCTCCCCCCCTCCACAATCTGACAGTGAAAAGGTGCTGCATACTTTGGACTGTATAGACAACTCAAGGTTTATTTGGAAAAGACTAAGGCTTTTAGAAAATCTGATCAGTTATTTGTTTCTTTTCATCCTAGATCTTTGGGACTTGCTGTATCCAAGCAAGCTATTTCTTCTTGGATTTCTAAGGCTATTTCCTTTTGTTACACTTTTTATGGCACAAGCCTTCCTTCTTCAGTTAAGGCTCATTCTAATAGAGCTGTGGTTACTTCTGGTGCTATTTTCAAGGGCTTAGATACTAATTGTATTCTTGAAGCAGCTACCTGGACTTATATACATACCATTACCAAGCACTACAAGTTGGATATTATCTCTAGAGCTAGGGCTGGTCTTGCTAGTGCCATTCTTCATGGCATTTTAGGGGTCTTGTCTACTCCTTCCCCCTCCGAGTTTCCTCTTGAGCTTCGGCACTCTCCCATATGTTAAGAATACTGCAGCAGTGAATGTAAGGACCTAGCACAGTTGTATAAAATCTTACCTTAATGGTAGATGTCCTTGTCTTCACTGCTGAAGTATTCGCTCCCTCCCTCCACCCCCTAGTCCTTTGCCTTCCTGGATGTACATTCTACCTATTGGGTTCCTTGGACTGGTGTTCCTACTGAGGCAATCAGTTCTGATTATGGTAGGCCTGAACATCACCTTTATACCCTATGCTACTCAAGGAGCATTTGTGTGATGTTCAGTGTACCTTAAGGCAACAGTAGTCTTTGGTAGACTGGCTGGACATTGGGCTTCCAAAGCAGGAAATCCCTTATGTTAAGAATACTGCAGCAGTGAAGACAAGCACATCTACCATTATAGTAAAGTTTTACATAATTGTACTTTTTATGGCACACTACCATGACTGTTCATGGAGTGGTAGTTTTTATGGTGCACTATCATGACTGTTCATAGACTGGTAGTTTTTTGGCACACTATAATCACTGTTCATGGATTGGTAGTTTTTATGGTGAGCTAACATGACTGATAGATTTTATGGCATGTTACTAAACATAGTCTGGTATATTTTGTTGCACTACGCACTTGTGTACTGAGAATTGCACTATATTTATAGTAGCTTCTCTGATTTGCCACACCTGAGCAGAACATGGGGACTTGTTCGGTAGTACTATTATTAGGATATACATGTGCAATTAACCTCAAATGAACTGTGATATCAGTCTTTCCTGAGCAACTTGCACAGAATTATTTTATGAAACCAACCCACGGTCCATAACCCTGATTTTTTTTTTAATCTGCCAATTTATCTGATAGCTTTAATACTGTATCAGAGCCCAACAATTTCAATACAATGTAAGAAGCTTTCCCATTTTCATGATATGGGAGTTCAGTGTCAGAAAAATGGTAACAGGATATTATTGTTGTAGGCTGTGTTGCTAAACATTTTATGAGTCTGCATTATATCAAGAAAACAAATATAAAATTGTATATCTGACTTTTCCTGCATCATGAAACCACAAGAATACGGTGGAGTTTTCTGTAATACAACGTCTGTCTAAGCTGTACAGTACATTGTGCCAGATCAGTGAGGAAAACAGGATATTAATCTAGATAGTTTGTGTTTTTCAAGGCACGGTGAAATGTCAAAAGATTCAAGGTGTTATCCATGAGAACTAATTCAGTCACACTTAGTGAAGGTGAAGTTACATTCCTCGTCAGAATTCCCCAGTCAACATTGTTCAGTTTATATACAGATCACGACTGGGTCTCTGATCATAACCATGATGCTAAAAGTTCAAGAAATGGATGCCAGAAAATATTCACCTTAGGTGTGAAAAACGTTTGGTAAATTTCTTGGCATCCAGGAACACATAACACCAGCTGGTTATAATGGGAGACCTGACCATAATGTTTTATAATACATGGAGAGATTTAGCTGTTCCTAAATGATATTACCAATAAAAAGAGAGGTTGCATAATACAACAAGTTAGATAACAGCCTATAAAGTTGTTTAGAGATGCAGTTCTCTTCTGATTGCTGTCTTCATGGTAGCTTTGAAGGCTGCCAGCCCAGCTAGCTAGAATTTTGTAAATAATTCTATGTCATTGTAAATATTAATATGATCCACAGGCTTGTCTATAAATGTAAGTAAACTGCATGTTATGTGCTGAGCTTCAAAAATGTAACCACAGTGCACCCTGGTGGAAAAGATCAGAAATGTATATGGATTATATGCCTGTGCAAATGTATGTTTTCATAGTAGAAGTTGGAACATGCAAAGTTAACTTGTAAACTCTGAGAAAATAAGTAAAGAGTTTTACGATTGTGTTTACCACAGCTAGAAGACAGAATGTCTGCAGCTAGAGTTTCTTTTTATTGTCTTAAGACAGAAATAATTACTAGGTTTAAAATGTAAAAGTGTTAATTGTTTTACGACTTCCAATTTCAGGCAAGCTTCTAAGAGATAAGTGTCAGCTTCTAAGAGACAGGTATTTTTCATAGAGACATGTTAAATTCTGTTGGTATCTTTTTAGCCAGGGAACTAGATCCAGGTGTCAAATAGTGATGTTATCTAGCTAACCCAGTAGTAATATGTATTATTATATGTATTATTAATTAAGAACTATCAGAGAGAAAAGCTGTGAATTTTGTATCTTGTCTTGGACCTGTACACATCCATTCAGCACTTGTCTTTGCTCTGTAAGTAAGACTTAGATGATAGTATTTCTCTTAGAGATAGATAGGAATATAGCAAGATTAGTCTAGATGTTTTCTGTATTTATGTGAGACTATCCTGCAATGTTGTTCTAAAATATTTCCTGTCATTCTAAACTCTATTGTCACTGTGTTGAATTAATGAGTATTGTCTTGTGCTTTTATTATTTATTATTAAATATATTTAAACCTTTTAATTGTGGCTAGTTTTGTTTAGAGATATTTAAGCTGTTAGGGTACTTGCATATGTATTTGGTGACAATGTATAGGCCACTCCTAAATAGCCTTAAAAGTTCTGGTCACACTTACCGTTTGGATAACAGTAACATTGCACAGTAGACTTGGTTACCCTTTGATAAGGGCCTTAATAGCTGATAAGGGTGGTTGGTGGCAGTTGGTACTACCTTATAGTCTGGGAAGAAGGGGGCATAGCTAGAGAATCTGTGACAGCCTTCCCCAGAAGTGTCTGTGTGTCTGTATATAAATCAAATCTCAAAGTGTGTGTGTGTGTGTCAGCTACTTGGGCAGGGACATGAAGCACTGGTTGGACAGAGAGGGTGCTGGAGATTTTGGCTTGACCACTCGGCTGAGATCTGAACCGTATAGCTGTGCCAGTGGGGAGTCTTACTGAGGTTCTGGAGAGAAAGAGAGAGAGAAAAACCAGCCCTAGACTGTGTGCTCTTAAGGGAAATTGTACTTTACTGTGTGTGTACTTGTCATCCTACCAATGTGAATGTCCCTCGATGGTGTTAGTGGTAAGGATTGAGGCTCCTTGATTACTGGGCTAGGGCAGGCATCACAATAGCATGGAGCATCTTAACAGTTTTTAAACATACTATCTGACTTTCCCCTATTGTTGTCATGTGACTGTCATTTGTGTAGTAGTATGATGTTTCTTTAAGTTTATGACAGTGATAGCCACCCATAAGAAGCTAGCTATAACAAAGCTTGTTATACCCAGCTTCTTATATATGGCCTTGGATACATTTTTGTATATGAACTTGGCTATAACAAGGTTAGTTTTTTTTTCTTGTTTTCAGAGAATAACCAGGGTGCTTCATTTATAACGTGGTAGCCAAAGTATGGATTGCTTTGGAATTATGTCCTCTACAATGCATTCTCGCCATTTCTAAAATGTAAAAGTTATCAGATGAATCAGATATTTTCATGTAAGACCGAGCAGTTGTAATTCTCCTTACATTTTTACACTTTTTTATCATCCTGTCTTAGATCAGGTAATTGACACCTCATTACCCTTTCTACTGATCTGTTCTACTTAATGGGGTAAGGGATGGGTGATGGGGTCTCAGCTTTGGTCAATCTATGAGTCATGAATCTTTTTCTTTTGTCCTACCCTTGCATTCATACTGCCACCCAAAAGTGTGTGTGTGTGTGTGGGGGGGGGGGGGTGGAATAGTGTCTTTGTTGTGTTTTCCTTTTCCTGAAGCTTAACTTTTTTATATGTGAAATTCACCCCCTCCGATTACACCTAACTGATAACACCTGTTAAAGCTGCCCTACATTCTACCCCAAGAGTTATATTTCTCTATGTCAGAGGAGCACTATTTTCAACCATGAGTAGCTGGATCAGAGGGTATAGATTCTGTGGTTGTCACTTGTTGGGATCACTGCATGACATACACACTATTCTAACTGCTGCCAAACACAAGAGAGCAGCTCTCTTAGAAATATGGTTTATTTCACTGATTACCTCTAAAGTGAATAGCATTTGGATGAATGCAGCAGAATAAAAATTATTTTTTCATCTTCATTTTTATAAAATAAGGCTTCAACCCTATGAAGAGAAGGAAACTCTCTGCACCTCCTTTCTATTAGAATGAACTCTGATGCCACCAAACAGCAATGAAACTTATAATATGAACAATGCAAATGTTCTAGTCTATCAAGCAATCATGATTCAACAGTCTTCAATTTGCATTTGAGGTAGTTACAAACTGACCTTATACCCCTTCCACACATCTCAGAATCTGTATTTCTAACCCTGAAAAGTTGTTTGGACTGTAACATAAAGTTACCAGCATGGGTAATGCCTTCATTGACCCTTTCCTCTAGGACAATCCAGAATACTTGGGAAAGTGAATATAATTACCAGAAGTGGCTTGTTAAACCACTTGTCAGGAATAAATTGATCGGGCCATAGACGTATATGAGAAGAACATACGTATTATTGTAGCAATTAGGTTTCCTAGCCAGGGAACATCAAATCAGGGTATCTGGTTACACTGTTGCACCTAAGACAGGTTCTTGTTCAGACAGGCATCAGAGAGTTTATACTGCCCAGAATGAAGCCCAAAATACTCTTTGCAGGGAGGTGTGACTCCGAGTCAGCTGAGTATATAGGATATTTATTTATATACCACACACTTCTTTCTTCACCTCAGCTCTATGACTGATTGTTTCAAAATACAGGCCAAATTGTTTGTAGCTGTTCTCTTTTCCTCTGACATAACACAGCAAAGCAAACACACACACAAGCAAAGCAAAGCAAAAGACTAAAGAAATAGTCAATCCGCTGAAAAAATCTGTGCAACTACTAGCTTCCTAACCAGCACAAGACTAATACACCATGATTTCCTCTGTGGCATCAGTGAATAATATACATGTCTAAACAAAGTGGACTTAGGCAGGGATTCTATTTTGGGAATGTGTAAGTAAATACTGGCAGACATGAATGTGTTACTTTAAGTCTGGCACTTAACACAGAGGATTAATGCTGTGAGCGTGGTATACGTTTTGGTTTTCTCTGTCTTTGTGTATTGATTGTGTGACCTTAAGCAAGTCATTTAAATCAATAAAAATGGACTGTGGGTCAAGTGGGTCTACTTGGTACACAAATGATTATTATTAGGGCACGAGATATTAGGTTGGTAGTTGGCATAATGGTGAAGCTATTTGGCATTTTGGTTATTGGTATAATAGCAGTTGTTTGTTTGTGCTTTGTTTGTTCTTCTCTCCCTTTCCACTCCTTCATCTGACCTCCCCTGATTCATTTTTATATTTGCTTTTATCTTATAGCCCCTACAACTACCACCGAGTCTGTCTCTCCTTACCACTTTTTACTTGGTTGAACTGGATTAAGGAAACCCTCCCTGGAGATTTACTATGTCTTGTGGCTCAATAACTCTTCCAGTAACAACTTTAAGTATGTTCACACTGAAGAAGTGTGCATAAGTAATCAAAGTGTAGCCTGTTAAGTTTCATTGATAGATTTAGCATTTTTATGGTCGAGGACACCAGCAGCCCAAACCTTTCTTCCCATCTCTCTCATTTTTGTGCCCCTTCCCTATACTATACTCATTATCCAGCCATTTTACTTCCCCTCTCTCTTGCCTCGCTACTTGCTCTTCTCTTATATCACCACATTACTTGCTCTTCTTCTTTATATTTTTTACCTCATTTCCCTCTTTACATTTATTTCTCCACTTACCTTCTCGATCTGTATCTTTGTCATTAGGCTAACCTTGCTGAACAGTGTTACTACATTTTTTATATAACTTGCCTCTTAGATATATATCTGTTTTTTCTACTTATTTAGATTTATACTCTTTTTTTCTACTTAATTACACTGGTAATACCCACTTTTGTACACTATTGCAGCCTATGCAATTACTGATTAAATACTTGAAACTTGTGATTCCAGACCTGGGTGTAGCCTCGCTCCATTTAACCTCGCTACGCTCGGACTCACTCCACTACTCTACCCCCATTCCCACCTACCCACCCCACTTCAATTTCCTTTACAACATCCTCTCCCTCCCCTTCCTGTCTCTTCATCCAATCATAGCCAACTTCCTGCCAATATTCCAATCCCACCCTTCATTAGTCATAATTACTCTTTATCACATTCCTACCTTTACTTATTCACACCCACTCCAAATCTTCCCTAGACACACTTTAATTATGCAACACCTTATATTTATCACCACACTCCTCCTACTTCTCTCTGCTCTAACCTCATATCACTCCTACCTTTCCCACCCACATTCATGTTCCCCTACTGCAATATCTATGACTCTCTTCCATCAACTGCTTCCTTTAACATCTTCACATCTCTCTTCAACTTCTCTACCACTGTTTTCATAAACTAATAATACTTCAGACACTTACACCTGCATAAAAACCCAAAACAAAATTCTACAAACATCTATTTCCCAGTACTTCACTCACTCTAATCAGTAATAACTTACTCCTCTCTGGAGATATCCATCCCAAATCCGGCCCCTTATCCTCTCCCCTCAACCACATACACCTCAACCCTTCCTCTACCTCCCCTTCCCCCAACACCTATCATTATCATCATCCTTATACTTCAAGCACATCTTTATACAAACACCTAACTACTCACTAAATATTCAAAGCCTAACCAACAAAATCACTGAGTTACACTTCTGGATAGCCCACATCAGCCCTCACATTCTTTCCTTATCAGAAACTTGGCTCAAACATCACATCTCTAACATTGAAATACTCCCACCTGGCTATAATATCTATTACTCTGACAGATCTCCAAAAAAGCAGGAGGCGTAGCCATCCTATACTCCAACAGACTAAACATCTCACCTGTCACCATCCCCATTCCTGACTTTCACCCAGCTGAACTCATCATCCTAAATTGTCACCTAAATCCTCACAAAAAGTTTGGTATCAATTCCATCAATATACCTCCTGGAAATTAATTTAACCATCCTAGAAAACATCCTATACTGGTTCTCCCTGAACATACCTTATGAAACCCTCATCCTCAGAGATGTCAACTCCAAGCTTACAACTGACTCTTCACAATTCAGTATCAACCTACAGGGTTTCCATCAGCTGATAACACCCCCCCACCCACCTCCATAAAAAATCAACTTCCGGCTCCACCATTGACTGGATTCTAACTAACTCCCTCCACCATTACCATAGCCTCACTACCCTACCTGACTCCCTAAGTGATCATCTCCCCACCTCTGTCTTAAGACACTCAACACAACTATCCAAATCCCACCTTTACAAAGACTATTTGTAAACTCTCCAACTTTAACATCTCTCAATTCAACTCCATACTATCTAGTATTGACTGGGCCATCATTAAACAAATCCCTATTGACGGTGCAGTTACTAAGTTCAATAGCATTTTCCTGAATAGTCTCAACTCCCTTGCTCCCGCCAGGAAAATAAGAATAAAATCAAATTATGCTCCCTGGCTTTCCAATTACACCAGATCCCTTATGCAAAAAAGATACAAGGCTTGGAAGGCCTGAATTAAAACTAAGGGACTACCTCTGCTACAAAATTATAGACAACTGTGTAATGCAGTTAAGAAACAAATTAATAAAGACAAAATGCCTACTATAGCTCTGAACAACTCAATAGCAAATCCAACCCTCGTAAGTTCTGGCCTGTTCTAAACAAAATTCTTTCTCCAGGCTGTCCTCTTAACCCCTACCCTTACCCTAATACATCTCCTCAGGAAACCACTACCCTGCTCAATAAACACTTCACTGATACAATCCAAAAACTCAATCCCCCCAACTCTAACACAACCGCTCACCCAACTCCTCCTAACCAAATAAACAATAACCTCTTCTCCCTGTTCCCACTTCCTACATAAGATCTCTTCTTCTGAAACTCAAGCCTTGCTCCCTCTCCACTGATAATCTGTCTCCTACCTTCCTTAAACTTGCTGCAGAATCTATAGCATATTCCGTATCTATTCTTATTAACAAGTCAATCCAAGAAGCCACTGTCCCCCTCCTATGGAAATCTTTCTTTACTATCCCCCTGCACAAAGGAGGAAACTCAACAGACCCTACTAACTACTGACCCATCGCCATCCTATCCCCCCTCTCTAAGATACTAGAAAAATGTGTTCACTCACAGCTTCTCAACTACCTTCTCCAACACAACCTTCTTACTTTCACTCAACATAGTTTCCGGCCTAACCACAGCACAACTACTGCCCTACTATCCTTCATCCATACTATCTCTGTGGCCCATGATAAAAATAAACTAATATCTTTTCTCTTCCTTGACCTTCCCAAAGCTTTTGGCACAGTCTCTCACCCTATACTGCTACTTAAACTTGCTAACCTCAACCTATCCACTACCACCCTCACCTGGTTCTCTAGCTACCTCTCCAGCAGACAGCAATCTGTCAGATGGCTCACGTCCCACTCTCCCTTCATTCCAGTCCCAACTGGAGTACCACAAGGCTCCATCTTGGGCCCTCTACTCTTTAACAACTTCACCAATGAACTTTATACATCTTGTAAACAATCCTCTCTCATGCAATACACAGACAACTCAACCCTCATCTCCATCTCAAACAATATCACTGATCTCCATACCCTAACCCAACACACCTTTCTATCAACTGAACAATGGTTATCTGACAACCTGCTCAACCTTAACCCTAAAAAGACCAAACTCTAACTCTTTCTCCTCTGTTCTCAGTCTCACCATAAATCTACCTTTTCTATTACATCCTCCACCAATACAGTCATTAATAATGAAACCCACACAAGGAACTTAAATTCAACCTGCACATACTCCAATGTATAAAAAACACATAGGTTCATAGGTTAGTACTAGGCTAACTGCCCTTGCGAGCCATTTTAAGCCTAGCCAATTATCCCTTGTGAGAATCAAACCCTGCACCTTGTGTTTATAAGGCAAACACCTTAACCATTAGGCCACCCTCCCAACCCTCCCCTCACATATGCTGCCCCTATTCTAACCAACATTCAGGCCACAACCTTGAACAAACTTCAACACGCATACCATAAAATAACTAAATTTATTACTAATTCTCCATACAACTCACACCACTGCCTGGCCTTAAATTCTCTCCAATGGCTCCAACTCCCCCAACATCTTCTTCTATCACAATTTCAAATGTTACACTCCATTCTATACAAACTTTCTGCCTGCCCAGCTCTTTCATCCATAGTCTCCACCAATACCCCACCTCGGGCCCTCTGCACCTCTAACCAGCAACCCCTGGATATCTACCAACCAAAGAAAAATGTAGGCAAACATTTATATAGCTGGTCTGTAGCCCATGCTTGGAATAAACTTCCCTTATACATACAGTCCATTACCCACCCATCACATTTTAAAAAATAACTCACAATTCATCTACTTAATATCAATACTTGCCCCTGTCACAACCCAACTTAACCCACCTTCCCCTGTATATGTAATTATCTCTCCCCAATTCACCTATTAATCCTTTCAAGGCACGTACCTGCTAAGCTCAACTAACAATATTGGCAAAATTACTAATCTTATAAGAATGCATATTTCTCTTTGTAAATAATTGTGATTTATACTTAAATTTGTGCATGCTTTCTACTTTCAATCTTAGACTTGTATTTTTAGATTTCTGTAATACTTTGTGAAATGTTTTTATACACTGTAAATTTCTCTTACTCTGTAAATTGCTTGTAACTGGAGCTTTTCTGCTTTCTACTTTCAGTCTTAGATTTGTTGTATTTTTAGATTTCTATAATTCTTTTATTGTGAAATGTTTTTATACATTGTTAATTTCTTATACTCTGTAAATTGGTAACTGGAACTTTTCTCATTGGGTCTCCACTGAAAATGGGCAACAAGCCCAGTTGGACCAACCCGGTTAACAAATGTCAATAAATAAATAAATAAATAAAATTTACATCACAGACACAAGGTATAGGGTTTGATTTTCACCTTTGAAGAGAAATTGGTTAGGCTTAAAATGGCCTGTAAGGGCATCTAGCCTAGCACTTACATATGAACCATTGCAGCCTACCAGTAGTATAAGTTTTGGTGGAAGAACACTATATTGATGGATATTATTGATTATTTTTACATATTTCTACAAAAGAGAAATGTCAACAGCAATTCATGGAAAGTCATTGACTTCTCCATTATCTCCTTCTGCTTGCATTTGCCTCTACCTAGGAAGATTGTTGTAGGATGTTTCTAACACACACACACACACACACACACACACACACACACACACACACACACACGCACGCACACACACACACACACACACACGCACACACACACACCACACACACCACACACACACACACACAGACACACAGACACATACACACACACACACACACACACACACACACACACACACACACACACACACACACACACACACACACACACACGTGCAATCATGGGCTGCATCACAATAAAGTTAACACAGTTTTCTCTGGTAGCAACCATGAATACCTGTTAAATAATACTACCAGAACTGCAAGTCAGGGATTCTCTAAATGTGACTGAAACATTAGATGAAGTGTTGTTTGATTATGCTGTTTTCTGACTGCATTTATTTTTGGATTGAATTTATTAATTTAAGGTGTGGGTACTTGCATTATTTATTTGTTTATTTATTTATTGTTCATGTTACAGTTTATTTTTAATTTTGTTTAACCTCAAAGTGTTTTTCTTCTTGATGATTTTAAATGTTCTTGTCTAGGATCAGTTAGAAAATAATTCCTTTTCCATTCATTAACTGAAAATGAATCCAATCTAACTAATTAGTGGGTGGGGCTGAGTAACAGGATTTTTTATTTAGCTGCATTATTTTCTAGCTGAAGTGTTGTGTGCTCTGTTTTTGGCTGACTGCATTTGATTTTGGATTCCATTTATTCATACAGATTCACAGGTTGCTACTGGGGCTGTTAAAAGCCTAGCCGTGCACCCTAAACCATCTGGGTCCCAAGTATCATGGGCATCTATATGGGAAGGGAGGCGTGTTAGTAGGGAGGTAACTAAACATTTGTAGGGGAGGTGTTAGGATAATACTTTTCTTATTGATAGCCTCTGTCCAGAAGGACATGGGGTCAGACTAGGGGTAAATTTACAATTTCACATCCAAATGTCGTTTCATTTGAGAATGGTCAGAAATGAGGTTTGGATACTTGTATTATTCTTTTATTATTATTATTTTTATTATTATTTTTGCTCTGATATTTCAGTTTGTTTTATTTTTTATTTTGTTTTGCCTCTAAGCTTTTTCTTCTTGGAATTTTTAAAGTTCTTGGCTAAGATTAATTACAAAATAATTCCTTTTCCCACTTCCATCCCTATTGTGCTTTTAAATCTGTTAGCTTTTCAGCTGACTGCCCCTACTTTAAATTTGATTTTGGGCACTCCTCCTAGTCTCATCTCATCTACTCATTCTCCTGGACACTGACAGATTAACTGGAAGGCCCTTTTAAAGCTTGAGTTATCTTCTGGTTCATGCCATCCTACTCATTTAGTACACATTGCAAATTTCAGAGTATTAATCATATTTTTCCATTAAAATTTTAAAGTCTATAACATCTGGAACTAGTCTACCAACCACTGGTGATACTAGGAACTGCTTCTCAGGAATCATCTTGGGATTACGGCTTCTGTTTTGCTTGTTTCCCAGTATTCTTCAGTTTGGGATTACGGCCTCTGTTTTGCTTGTTTCCCAGTATTCTTCAGTTTGGGATTACGGCCTCTGTTTTGCTTGTTTCCCAGTATTCTAGATATTACCAATCACTGGAAAGCATGAAAGTGTTTTTTATGAGTCGGCTTGAAATTGATGGTACTGCTTTGCTCCTGCTGGTCTCTGGTAGAGCATTATGTGGGGGATTTCACTAAGCGGTCTGGTTGCAGTTTTGTTGAGGATCTCTGGGTTAACTCTACTCCTCAGGAAGCAGTTTGGGCTAGTGATACTCTTTTGCTTCCGATGAGAGAAGGAGCAAAGTGCACTTCAAATCACTTTTCACTAATGTTTCAAACTGTTGAATTCTGGATTCTTGTCTAATGTAAGTGTTTTCAACTTGATTTACTATGTAAGTCAATTGTTTCCTGCGCTTTCAGCTTGGATTACTGTTTAAAATGATTATTTATTGCACTTCTTGGCTCTTTCAGTGATTTAAAGTTAGAAGGTTTAAGCCTGCACTCTAGTGGCAGTTGAGAGTATCAGGATCTTATTCTGTGCAGAAAATTACTGAGGAAACCTTAGAGTGCTCATATTGTGATTAGCCAAAGGGCTATTTTACTTGTTTACTAGTTTTCTGAGCCTGTATAATGATGGCATCTCGTAGTGGTGGCTAGCAATGCCCTGTACTGATGCAGGCACTTAGAACTTACATTTTCCTATAAAACTACCTGTGAATTTTCCTCAGTATTTAGTTGCACAAACTAACTAGATTGCACATTGAAGATTACTGTCCCAGGAGTTTAGTCTTTGTCTTGATTCCTACTCAAGTTAGCCAGTTGTAAACCCCTCTTGTACCACCCCCTTGTAGATCACATAAGGACCTGTAACCATGGATATACACATTCTTATTATCTGTGCGACCAGTTTGGTGGATATGGGCTTCCTGATGCAATGTAGTAATCATCTCATGTTTACTGACAATCACATAATTCTTAAACAAACTGATAATGATATGTAAATGTTGTAGTCACACAATGTCACTGGAGGCAAGTTTCTCAAGTACAAGCACTTATAAAACCAAACAGTTTGTCAGAAACACACACTGCACCCACCATACATAGTATGGACCAGACACTTAGACCCACATATGCTGAGGCTATTTCATGTAATCTTCCTAAACCCCAAAAGCCTCCCACACATTGCAAAAACAATAGGGATCCTCAGCAACCTCAAAAGCACTCTACCAAAACAACACCTACCACAATATACACAGTCACATCTCACAGTATCTCAACTTTTAAGTCCATAAGGCAAATAACCACAGAGCTCTGCATTGTGGTCATTGAAAGCTCCATTGTGAGACCCATAAATGTCACACCTACCAGACTGAGTAATTTGAGAGTCACGGTCAGTTGTCCATCAGGGGCCAGGATCTGACAGATCATTGTCCATGTGGGTGTATACAACCTCCCTTTACTATATGAAGGGAGATGTGCTGGAGCTCTTGGGCTATGTATCCGAGGTCAGTAAAAGCCTAGCATTGAGCAGTCTTCTACCTTTTCTAAGGGTGGTGCTACAATACAAACAGAAGATAATTGACTTTGATAATTGGCTTGTTTTTTTTTTGTGTCATTTGAAGCAGGTACATTTGCTAGCCTGTAAGTATATGGTTGACAGACCATGCTGCTTTGCCAGAGATGGTCTACACCTGTCCCCTCTAGGCTTTTGAATATTGGTTAAAACCTTCCCACCCCCATAGTGCCTGTTTCAGGCATTTCCAATCTGCTAAACCTTCTGACATAGCAATACCAGCCCAAGAAAATCTAAAGGTAAACAAGAAACTCCACTCCTTGCAAGCTCTTTCTATCCTGGGGAATGTAGACATCTAAACAGTTACTGAGACATGGTTTAAAGCTGCAAAGAGCACCCCAGCAGTGCATGGCTATAATGTGTTCCACACATTTAAAACAGGTGCTGCAAAGGAAGGGACAAAAGGTGGAGGTGTCTCAATTTACACCAAAAGCAAACCTACTTCAAGGCTGGTCAAACAGTATGACTTGCTTGAACTTTTCCATGCTCAAATGATCAAAGGCAAAGCCCCATGCCATATTCTTGCAAGTTATAGGTCCACCTGTATGGCCAGGAAACCTATAATACATAAACACTTAAATGTACTGGAGACACTGACCATTCAAACAACATCATATTCATAGGTGACTTTAACTATCCCTCACTATAAACTCAGAATCATACACAATTCCAAACATGCGAGCCCAGAAAATCCTGGACTTTGTAAACACAAACACCCTGAATCAGCTAGTCTGCATGCTCACTAGGACTGCTAATATCCTGGACCTGTTCCTCCCAAACATGGGAGAAGGATCCCCCACACCCCTACCCCGATGTAATATCCTCACTGGTCAGGTCAGACCATAAAGCTACTTCCTTTGAAATAAAAATAAAACCAGGGACTCCAGCTAACCCTGGAACTTTCAGGAATTATTGAAAGGCAAACTTTCTACTACTAAGTGACATCCTACAAAATGTAAAATCCTTCCAAACCTTTAGAACACCACTGACCATATGGAATTTTTCATGAAAAACTTGTATGATTATGTTAATGGCTACATAGAGACAGCTGTACCTTACCTCAAATAAGTGCAGGTCAAACTAAAAAAACAAGCCACCCTGGTGGAGTCCCAACATCAGTGGGTTGTATAACAAAAGGAAAAAAATCATAGCATAAATTTGGAGGCGCAATGCATAGCAAAATGAAAACTGCCTCACCAATGTAAACAAGGAACTCGGGACTAATCAAGTCTACCACAGCCAAATTTGAGGGAAAAATAGCCTCCCAGGACAACGACAATCATAAGGCATTCTTCAGCTATGTCAGCAAACTCAAAGGCAATACATAACAATGTTTTGAACAAATTGTAAATGGAGCTAGCTATAACGAGCTGGAAGATATAGCAAATCTACTAGCTGACAAATTTGTCTTCAGTTTTACTCCTTCCTCCCCCCAGGCACCCCTCAAGAAATATTCTCAACCATAACTCCCACAACTAATGCACTCTCCAAGGCCAAGAACACTACACTGATGGGCTCCAATAGTATCCCAGTATGCCTACTTCATAGTATGTAACATGACCTTTCAGGACCACTACAATCACTATTTAACCATAGCCTCCAGATGAGCTTCATGTTAGGTGAATGGAAGACTGCCACTGTCATCCCTTTGCACACTGAGACATCTGCAGAACCGGGTAACTACAGACCCATAATTCTGAATAGTCTCATGTGCAAAACTATGGAAAGAATTATCATGAAAATGATAGATATGACATAGGAAATCTTCAGACATAGGGCCCAACCCACTTTGGTTTTATCAAGAGTAGGTCATGCTTACTCAATCAGGTGGACTTGAGAAGGTCACCAAAGCAAGAAACAAGGGTGAAATGTTGCATGCTGCCTACCTTGACATGGCCAAAGCATGGTACTTGGACATTGTAGACAAACTCATGAAATTACATATAAACCCCTATGTCACCTGCTGGATAACCAACTGGATCAAAGATAGGACCAACGAATTTAGGATAGGGGAGTCTACCTCTGCAAAAAAGTGCAGTCACTAGCAGAATTCCTCAAGGTTTGGTGCTGGGGCTGCTCCTTTTTGGCATGTACTTCTTTAAACTAAAGGCCAGAATCAAGGGTATCTGGCGGACCAAGTTTATAGACACTTGCAAACTAGGCACAGTCATAGAAATGCCAAAAGACCCAAATACCCTCCAAGAAGGCTTGGCATGGACTTATAACTTGTTCCAGAGCCACAGTCCACAACTCAGTGCAAAGAAATGCATTATAATATCCTTTGGGAAGACAGCTACCCTTGAAAACTACCACATTGATAAAATACCCATAAAAGTAGACCCAGTGGTCAGGGATTTGGGAGCACATGGAGACAGTAACCTGGCCTTTGGCTATCATGTGTTTAGGGTAGCAAGGAAATCATTCCATGTTGCACAATCTATAAGCAAGAGTATGTCATCTAAGTCCAAGGATGCCATTGTTTCTCTTCCAGCCCTCATTAGAACAATTATTGAGTACAATGCCCCCTTTGGTGTGTACCTGAAAAGACGCATGCAACAACTGGAGTAGCCATGGCAGTAACTCACAGAAAAGACTACAGACCACAGAAAACATGTCCTACGTGGACTGCCACAAAACCCTATCCCTGTACTCAGTCTCCTACAGACCACTAAGGAGTAATGTATGGCTGACCTACAAAGCATCCTCTGATCATGCTCTGGTGGACCTGCTGCACATCTGCATAACAAATAGCTTCAAAATTACCTGATCTAGCAACTTAAGCTTGACTGCAACATAAATAACATATGTTGGAGGGACAAGTATGTGTCTTAGAGACAACTTCTCTAGAACAGGCTTCTGATCCATGTGAAGCAGAGTTCTTCCCTAGCCCAATTCAAGAGTAACCTAGACCAGTGGACGGGAATGGGAAATGTATCCCTGGTCTGGTATGTATGAATGATTGTTTCTATTGCACAGACACAGCCTGCAAATGCTTGACTACCCTAGCCCAAGCCTACATATACACATTAAAATAACCCAAGGGTATCCAAATGTATTGGATACATTTGAGAAGCGTGGTTAGGCATAAAATGGCCCCCTTGGGGTTGTTAGCCTGTTAATCACCTATGAACTTATGGTACGAGTAATCGTGCCAATCATTTATTAGTCTTGCTTACCGAAATTTAACAGAATGGCAGCCCTCAATAAAACCCTCACATTTCCACAACTGTGATATGTCTTAACAAAAGCACAGAACAAGACTTTTTATTTCCATTTTACTGCCTGCCCAATATGACAGTCTGCATACAAGTACAGACTTGTGACTTTTGACTGTCCAAGTCTGAATGTCAGTCACCTTAACCAAGACACCTCACTGGTTGTCATACAGTGTAAAAAGTTACCTTTCCGCTGTAGAGTTTTTGTCATGACTTACTTCCTAGCTATTATCTTTTTTCCCAGCCTTTATTGACTCACTCTCAGCAACAGCATACTCAAAGACAACTTCTTAGCTAATATATTAACATTCATGAAAGGTAATCTGTAAAATAAAAAAAAACTTCCCTCACATAAGAAAAATATCTTACTTCTACAATGTAATAAAAATGGGAAGCACCTCAAAGACAGCTATAGCTGCTCTTATTTCATCAGCAAAATGCTATCTAGGGCTCTTACATATATATGCCATTAAACCAAATACTAATTTCACAAAATTTTTGGTAGAAAACTAGCTTCTTCTCTAAAATGCACAATACAAGCATGTAATGTCATTTTATTGTAACTATATAAGCATGAATATTTTTCTTTCTTTTTTCTATTCCATTTTGAGGTATGTATGTAGAGTTTGTTTCTGTATTCATTTTTTGTATAAATGAATACATTTCTTAATTGCATTAACTTACCTGAGTCATTTTTCAATTGAGTATTGTAATATGTCATAGAGCTATGACTTAATGTAGAAATGAGAAATATAATCCATTAAAACTTTTCCATAGTTTTGAGAGCAGGTATAAGTAGCTTCACAACCACCGTCCTTTCAGCTGCAACTAGCACTAATGTCCAAACCTACACCAAAAAACTATATGAGCACCTACATAGCTGCATGGACTCAATAATACCTGACAGAACCAAATCATCTTCCTCAAGGAAAAGTAAACCTGTCTGGTAGACAGCAGCCATAAACAAACTCTATAATAAAAGGAAAAAAGTTGCTGTCCAGGACCAAGAAGGAGCAGGTGCCAAGTTGGAAGCAATCTCTCCTTTGTCTGAACAAGCAAAGTCACCTGTGAAATCCTCTAAGGCTAACTTCGAGTCCAAATTGGTCACATCCACTAAGGACAATCATAAGGCCTTCTTCACATATGTCCACAATCTCAAAGGTAACACCCAAATCTGCTCTGACCTGGTGGTGTATAACACCACATACACAAATGCAGTAAATATAGCCAAACTGCTCAGTGAAAACTTCACCCACATGTCCCCCTCCCCATGTTAGTAAACCAGGACATCCAGAGCATTTGCCCCCCCCCCCCCCCATCATCATCAGGGAGCAGGTCTTTAATTCCCTCTCAAAGGCAAAAAATACAGTCTCCATGGTACCCAACAACTTCCCTGACTGTATCCTACATGAACTCAGGCATGAGCTCTCAGGTCCATTAGGCACCCTATTCTACCAAAGCCTGAGCACTGACCCAGGCAGTTACAAGCCCATCATCCTAACTAGCCCAAACTGCAAGGCCATGGAACGCCTTATCATGGACCTTCTAAACAAGGACATTGGCAACCATGCTTGACACCACACAGTTAGGTTTTGTCAAAGGGGGATCATGCCTGTTAAACTTGTTCAATTTGTTTCAAAACAGTCACCAAAGCCATGGACGAGGGGACGATGGTGCACACTACCTACCTTGGCCTAGCCAAAGCCTTCAACACTATTCCCCATTCAGGCAAAATAGATAAACTCTCCCAGCTAGGCATCAACCCGTATGTTATCAGATGAGTAGCTAACTGGCTCACTGATAGAATCCACTCAGTCAAAATAGGGAAAGCCACCTCTAGTAGTAGACCCATAACAAGTGGTGCACCCCAAGGATCGGTCTTGGGGCCTCTACTGTTTGGGATATACTTTTCTGAGCTGCCAGCCAAAACCAGTGGTCTGTGGCTTACCACGTTTGCAGATGACTGCAAGCTAGTTGCTGTCTTAAATTCCCTAGTGATGGTAATATCCTCCAAGAGGGCCTTACCCAGATTAATGACTGGTGCCAGAAGCATGGCCTCGAACTGAATGCCAAGAAATGCATCATTATCCCCTTTTTGGGAAAATGGCGTCCCCATTAATTATCACATTAATTACAGCGTACTAAGCATGCAATCAGTTGTGAGGGACTTGGCCAACCAGGTTGATAGCAACCTGACTTTTGATCACCATGTTGCCTCCATTGCACGGAAGGCTTTCTACATCGCCCACCTCATAAGTAAGGGTATTTTATCCAGGAACAAAGAGGTCATAATATCCCTGTACACCTCTGTTATCAGACCCATTATAGAGTACAATGCCCCCTTTGGCATGTACCTTGCCAAGCACATGCAGCAGCTGGAGAGACCACAGAAGTTCCTGACCAGGAAAATTCAGGGTCTCAAACAGCTATCCTATACAGATAGGCTAAAAGCCCCGTCACTCTACTCAATCTCATACAGACTGCTCAGAAGTGACCTGTAACTGGCTTACAAGGCCATCTTAGATCCTGTCTTGATGAAGTTTCTGCATATCCATAAGTGAAACTCCACTCCCGCAACCCACACACAAGACCTCAACCTGGTCTGTTAAATTAATAGAACTTGTTGTTGGGACAGATTTGTGTCCCAGAGACTCCCCATCTGTGGAATTGACTCCCTCTCCATGTCAAGCAGAGAACCACTCTAGTCCTCTTTAAAAGGAACCTGGACGACCAGATGGGAAACAGAAAATACACCGCTGGGATCCCACCTGTGTCCCTGCTGGACAGGGGAAACAGTTGCTGACTTTGTGGGAACATGGGTGAAATTCTTGGCTAGACTTATAAGGGCCTCTGTGCCAATTGCCTAGTATCATCCTATGAACCTATGAACCTATACCGAATGCAACTTAAGTTCATTTTTTTACATCATATTATTTAACAAATTTTCACTTTTGTCATTTGCCTTTGTTCCCACCTGAAAGAGATCCTTGGTCCAATCTATCTACCCAGTTATCAAAACAAATAAATGCACAAGAAATTAATTAAATCATTTATTTGTAAACTTACCATGTACAGAAATGCAAGCACTGCAAGTCCATCAGGTTTGTCTTTGGCTTCTCTTAATGAAGAATATTTTCCTGAGTTGTAGTGAACAATATGCAACTGTGAACAGAAAGTGTAATGCATCAGTCAAAATCAATGAATTTTAGTAATCACAGTCCTGTCATAGGACAACTGTACAGCTTTGAAATAAACTAAAGAATCTACTGCCTTCATGCTTTTCTTCCTCTTCAAATGCACAGAGTAGTGATTCACAAAAAATTATGCTGTCTTATTGCCAGCTGGTAATAATTTTGTATTCAGCAGCAGCAAACATACATAAGGCTGTCATCTATGAATACTGTATATTTCAAGTCTACATCATGATAGTTCCTCATAATAAGTAATTTATTTAACTGTAAACGATTTAAAAAAAAACGATATAATATTAAACTGCAATAAATTATAATGGGCACTATCAGCAATTTCTCATTTAAATACTAAAATCGGTCATTCACATTAGATGTCTATTTTGAAGGCCCTGCAGAGGAGTTTAAATATGCTGAGTCTATCTATTGTAGGTTTATTACACATTAATTATTTGATTTGCTAATACTGAATAGCAGGTAATTATGTGTTTTCCACTTTCATATGCTACATTCTCCCCTCCAGGATCTACCTAGAAACAAAGCTTGACTCATTGTGCCTACCTCATTCCAGTCCCTAAGATTCAGAAACATACCTTCCTCAACCTCACGAGGGCTACAGTGGAGATGCAGAGAGGCATGATATGGCTGGAAAGTAATTATCATTTAAAAACATAGGAAATCTGCAACTGAAGCAGTAACTAATTGAAAAAATCCACACTGCAGATGTGGAGAAAGTTTTACATCTGTGTCTAGAGATTTTTCGTAGACCAGTACAGAGCATATATCTAGCACATGAGTATGTGTGGGCAAAGGCACAACATAATAACACTATAGAAATGGCTTGGAGCCACAATGAATGACTTCCAGCAATGTTTCTAAGTACCCACAAATTATCACATAGACAATAACCCACTGAGTACGGAAGAAGTAATCAGAGACCTGGGGACTCAAGTCGATAGTGACCTCTCCTTTGACAACCATGTTGCCAAAGTGGTCAGAAAGACATTCTACCTTGCCCATCTCATCATGAAGGGATTCTCATCCAGATCAAAGGAGGTCATTGTACCTCTATATTCCTCCCTTGTCAGGCCCATGATTGAATATAATGCTCCATTTGGGATGTATCTCACCCGGCACATGCAACAACTGGAAAGACCCCAGAAGTACCTCACCAAGAGGATCATGGGTCTCAAACATGTGCCTTATCCAGCTAGATTAAAGAAACTCCAGCTCTATTCAGTAGCATGCCGCCTGCTCAGAGGTGATTTGTGCCTAACATATAGGGCCATGTCCAACCAAGAACTGATGGACATGCTCCATCTCAAAAAATCCAGATCCACCAGAACCATGTGAGCTAAAGATTTCAACCTCTGCACAAATATGAATAAAACATGCTGCAGGGATAGATTCATAACACTGAGGTTACCCGTACTCTGGAACAAAATCCCAGTTCATGTGAGACAGAGCCCTTCATTGGCACTGTTCAAGAAAAATCTCGATGCATGGATGGGAGATCGTAAGTTTACCCCGGGAGTCACCTCAGTGTCACTACTAGACAGAGGTATAGTTTACTAAATAATGGGGTCCCACATGTGTCACTACTAGAGAGGCGCAACTGTATAATACGGGGTGGCGTAAGCCACATCGTTGGCTAGGCTTGTAAGTGCCCCAGGGCAGATAGCCTCGTACACTACTATGAAACTATGAAACTTACTCATTTAAATGGGAAAAACGTGGGAATAGGAAACGCAGGAAAGAAGAACAGCAAGTCGGGGATGTAGAGGAGGACACAGGGAAGGTAAGAGTTTGAGCGTGGCGGGAAAGGAAGGGTATACTTTATTTACTTTGTTTTGGCCAGCTTAGTCCCACTAGGCCAATGTCCTCTTTTTAGGGGAGGCCCAAAGTGTTATTTGTACTGACTAGGGGAAATTTGGCCAGGGTACATCCCCTGCTCTTCTTTCCAATAAGTACTATGAGATCTTTTACATCCACTTAAGGTACCATCAACTCAGGCAGGTGGGACCTCAATTTAATATCTCATCTGAAGGATGGCATACTCAGGAGGGTAGCCCCCACCCGTTATACTGCACTGATAAATCAGTATCAAACAGTTGGTGTGGGAATAGACCCCACAGCCTTCCAATCTTCTAGCATAAAGGTGAGTGTGCTACCTTCTGAGATACTGACACTAACATATATGTTAGATCTATATGATCTATGTATTAATACCCAGGCTTCAATATGGCCCCCCAGCACTGAACTGCTCTTCCTTCAGAATATTTTTCTATGACAGACATCAGAAAACACAATACTGCAACAGATCTGAGCATCACTCCTTTATACTAACTAAATACAAGCGGCTTCCCATCACAGTGACATAACCGGTTTACCTTCATATCATCGATCACATATGATCGACCGGCCACATCATCGAACCCTTTCTGCAAAACCAGAACCGCAAAACTTTTAAAATGTCGAATAAATGTTGAATTTCAACATTTCCAGCCCTGCCACACCTCTAAATCAGTGCTACCATGGGTCAAAAGGGTGCGAGATTCTGCCGTTCGGATATGTGGAATTCGACATTTGGGATGTTCGCACTTTGGTATTCGCAGAAGTGGGGTCGACCATAGTGAGATTGGCGTTATGAAGGTAAACCGAGATAATCACTATTCTTAAACACACTTACATTTAAATGACTACATGACAGATACTGTCCACTGTTGCAATTTTTAAGCTCTGAAGGAATTTTATTAATCAGAACCCCTTTCAAACTTTCATTACTGAAAAAGCTTTCGGCAAACTTGCACTAGCCTGCTGGAATAATATCCCATATAACATCAGACAAACAGACAATGTAGTTCAGTTCAGGCAGAATCTAAGAGCTCACATGCTCAAAGAGAATCCATGTACTTTGTTTTACAGATCTCTGCTCTGTAGCGCATACTATTGGGCTTCAGGTCAGGTATAGCTAACCCTACTAACACTATCTTTTGTTTCACACTGCAACTGACGTGGTCTCTACTCATGCAGAACATTCTGGCCAAAAATATACTTTGCATGTATATTTTGTATATAATGTCAATGTATACCTCTCAACTGTCCAAAATTTTACCAATTGTCCAGATTTTGGCCTCATATTTTTTGTCTGTTCCTTAAAAAATGTTTGTTTTTCTTGCAAATCATTGATGATTGACGTCTGAACATAATGACAGACATTTGGGTTTCAGATGGCATACCCGTCAGAAAATTTGTGGTAATGCAAGACCTGCTGTCTTATCAACTTTATAAGTTTATAAAATAAATATTTAAAATATGTCCTTATTTTTGGGCCTTTGTCACCCTATTATGTATGACTTTGTCCAGATTTGCTAACAGGCTGAGAGGTATGTGTCCATGTTGCTCCCCTTTAACTGCATTCTGTCAGTATATGTATACGACCAAACTATATATTGTCTAAATGCTTGTGTTTTCGTGGAAACGCATCTTGCACTTTCGTTACGATTGTTTATGTTTTTTGTAATGACTGTCATTCTTGTCTCTCTCTACCTTCTTGGTCTGGGCCTGAACTGAAAAAGTCCTATAGACTAGTTCATGTAATCATCTAATAAATGCTAAAACTAACTAACTTACTAACTAAGATAATTTAAAATGAGTACCTTCACAAATTGATGACTTGGTGTTTAATAAAACATACATTTGTAGATGTATTAATGTTATTTTTGGAGATTTTTATGCTTTGTTTAGGTAATGGATAATTTTAGTGCTGATGTTGTAAGTTTTAGGCTTTAGCCTCACTGTTTTTCCCACTGAAGTGAGCTACGCTTTTTACCTCACATTAGTTTGTACTTGTGTTTTGGGGGTTGTTAATTTTCATTATTTTATTTGTATTTATTTGAATTTCTTAACCAAGGTAGAGCATTGATCACAACTGAACAATTTCAGAGAAAAACTGCGAAGAAAAAAGAAGAATCAACCTTCGTTACATGACACTTTGTAGATAAGCAAGCGAAACCATAAACCAAAAATACTAATGGATTTATATACAGCACGTTACTTAATTATCCTTTATGGACATTATGGTATCCTTTCATGCAACTATTCAAGTTCGCCTCTTCTAATGTCTTCATATCCCTCTGCGTAATGATATGCTGCTACCCCTGTAGCATAAGCCATTATCTTATCCATAAAGCTCCTCCTATATTTTTCCATCCATGTCTTGACATTTCAAACTGCTTCTTAAAACTAAATGTTGTAGCATATTCTTGCATCTGTAAATAAGTTTTTTTAGCATATCCTTGTATCTGTAAATATGTTTTGTTCAATTCTTATGTATCCTATTCACCCGGGCTGTGCCTGGACATGGTCCATTGAGATCAGTGTGCTATCCCTGTAAACAAATGTAAATAAATAAATATTTGTTATTTATTTATTCTTACTTTTTGTTAACTGGTTTAGTCTCATTGGGCCAGTGTCCTCTTTTCAGAGACATTCCATGCGGTATTCATACTGACTAGGGGAAATTTGGCCAGGGCACCAGGGAATTTCACCTACTCTTACTCTCAGATGAAGGATGGCACACTCAGGAGTGCAGCATCCCTTTATGCTGAACTGCAGTGTGAGTATTGGAAAAATTAATCCAAATACCTGCTGCGGGAGTAGAACCTACAACTTTCTGATCTTAAAACACTAAAGATAAGCGTGCAACATCTTGATCAACATGCAACATCTTAAAGTTATCATATAGTGTAACTGCACACAATGCATAACAAGAAGAATAAATAAGAGAGGCTAAGGAGTTAGGCTCAGTGAAAGTTAGAGATTGTGGTGGAGATTTAGCTTATGACCTGAAAGAAGGCAGATACTTTTGTTTTTGTAGTTGTGTTTTTAGCTGGGACCTGAATTTAAGGTATGCGGATGTATATTTAAGAAGGCGTGGGGGAGATTCACAGAGTTTATGGCCTAGAGAGGAGAAGCAGAATTCAATACAGTGAAGCTTAGATTTGAGAGCTTGAAGAAAAGGTGCTGGGTCATTGTGACTTCCTAGATTATATAGAAGATTCTCTCTTATGAGCTTCCTAGCTATTCAGGAGAGTGTTTGATTATATACTACTTTGAATAGTTGCCATCCAAGTAGGAGGTCAGATCTTTGTTTGGCAACCATTTTTTTTAAGGTTATTACAGTGGCGTACAAATCGTGGGGGAGATGGTAATGAACCAACCAACTGGAGAAGTTGGAATCTGTTTGGTTTTCTATTTAGATGTTGCAGCTATTAGTGGGAGATCACATTTCAGCTCATAAAACAAAATGCATTGGCCTTTCGCTATTCTTGTTATAAATGACAGAAAGGAGAGGGTTCTTGTTTTGTTTTGGTTTGTTTTTACTCAGAAGAAGAGTGAGTTAATATTTTCCATGTGTTTTCCAGATGGAGATAGAAGTTGATAGAGGGATTTAGCCAGATTCCTAGATATTTGAAGAAAACTATATTTTCAGTTAGAATACCTTTTTGTGATTAAAGGTTTGTGATGAATTAGGATCTTGTAGAGTTCTTTTTTTTAAGTACCAAGGAGCACAGTTTTAGTTTTGGAAAAGTTTAGTACAGTAGAGAGTCAATTATCTGAACTAATTGGGACCTAGGGTAGTTCAGATAATCAAGCATACACTGAACCAGATAAAAAACTTCTAAAATCTTGTTTTTCCTACATGCAGAGAATACACTTTTCAACCATTCAGTGATTTCAGTGGACAATAAAGAATAGTTTTCACATATGAGCAGGCTACAATCTCAAAAAACATGCACATGCAAATATGTATAATGTTTACATATTCAGGCTTTATGATTTTTCCTGCCCAAAAACTTTGGAAGGCTGTGTTTGGATACTTGACGTTTTGGATAATCGATGTTCGGATAATTGACTCTCTACTGTAGTAGGATTTTATTGCTGATTCAATGAATAAACACTAGGAAGTCTGCTTAAAGTTCTCATTGTAGTAATGGGAGGGACTGACTGGAATGTCATTAACAAAAAGCAAAAGAGGGAGGTGAGGACAATCATAAAGTAGCTTATTAATGTAGACAGAAAATAATAGCAAGTTTGTATTGAACCCTGAGGAACTCCCTTTCTCTTTTAAAGGGGGGGGGGGGTTGAAAGTGAGCCCATAGGTTTAAAAGTGACAGTAAAGCGATGGCTAGACACAGAGTTTTGAACCTTTTGGACGATACCGTCACTAATCACTATTTCTAGTAAATGGACTAAGAGAGTAATTCATAGCAGTTTATCAAATCAAATGTTCTGGTAAGGTCAATAAATATGGTCCCTTTATCAATGGCTAGAGGATTTTATCAGTAAGATAGCAACGTGCAATTACTGTGCTACAACCAGACCAAAAAACATGCTATTTACAGGAAAGCAGGTGGTATTGGTTAATGTATTGTTACAGCTGTAGAAATGCTTGCCTAGAATATTCCCCAACATGGAAAGTACTGATATTGGGAGTAGTGTGAGACTTTGGTGTTTGCTTGCTAGATTCTTTCCAGATGTTGGGCCTAATATTTTATATTATGCATAGATTCTATATGTGCTGAGGAGATATGATAATGTATTTCCTTCAATAGTAGATGAATAATGGTTGAATATATTTTGTCTCAGAAGGGATGTCTAGTTGCACTGGTTTGAGGAGAGAAACTATATCTTTAATTGTGATCTTTTCAAATTAAAATAAAGGAATATGAGATGAGGCTCTGGGAGCAGGAGTTGAGGGAGCTTGCTACACTGTCAGAGAAAGTCGGCAACAGGAAACTCAGGGGCTGCATTTGTGCGTGGTACCTGTTAGTGTGACAGCTAGATGGATGCTTTCTTTCAAGAACTGCTTGTGGGAGTGTACCAAGGAGCTTTATTTATATTTATTTATTTATTTATGCAACATTTGTTTACCAGGAAAGTCAGACTGGATCAGGAACCCATTTTCAGCAGAGGCCCAGGGAGAAAAGCTCCAAATGATACATAAAAGTTAAAGACATTGTACATATAAGTATTAATGCATACATTAAATAAGTAATGAATACTAAATAATTACAGAGAGGTAGATACAATAATAAATCATGTACTAGACAGACAATACTAAACAAAAGTAATGTGGTAGATTACATTTTTTTTATCAGGTAGGATTAAGGTAAACAGTGAGAGTCAGGCAGAGGGTCAGAATATTAGAAGCAAGTATATGCTTAGAAGAATTGTGGAGTAGGATGGGAATAGTTAAGGGTGTAGAAATACATAAAGTTTCTTAGTTCAATATGGTAATGGTTAGTGGATGAAATTCATGGTCTAGGGATCTCCAAATATAGAAAGGAAAGCCCTAGAGAGTGAATGGAGTTCACTAGTTAAATTGCATAGCTCTAATCATGTCTTAACAAGGTTCTGAAGCTGAGTTAAGTGCTTTCCTGCAAGGAGAGAATGGTTGAGTTCCACAAATTCCAAGTCTCATCTCTGAGGTTTATTAGGGTTTTATGTTTACATGTTCACTATTGGTTTGCTTTTGGTTTGTACAGTGTAGTAATTATTGGGGAACCAAGTATCTTAGATATTTACCAGTAATTTAGTGAGTGAATCGGCAGTGTAGTTGGGGTTGGATGAGTTCAATATGAGTGACAAGTCCAGGTTGAAAAATGATAGTTTTAAGTTTGTTAATGTTGGGGTGTGATTTAGATCTAAAGGGAGTTAGGTTAAGATGGATTTTGTAGGGGGTTGATACAGAAAGAAACTTACTGGACAATAGTCACTGAAGGAGTGCAGGTGTACAATATATCAAAATCACTGAAGGTTTATTTCTAATTAAGACATCAAGTAATGAGAGGTGGGCTACCTCAACATCTGAGCATGTGAAATGATTTACTAGCTGAGTGAGGTGGAACCCACTGAGTTACTTTAAGAAATCATTATTTCTAAGGCTTAGCAGATTATGGTTAAAGTCACCTAGAAGGATGAGATGTACTAGGGGATGTGAATTTATCTACAGAAGAGGGTAGAGGGAGGTATGTCATCGCAAGGTTCAGCATGCTGTAAATGGTTTAGTAGCCAGTTTGGCTGTCAGTCAGAAAAGGGGTTAGCCTGAACTATAAGTTGCATGTTTAGGTATAATTTGTAGAGAAGGGTAGTCCACCCCCCCACACACACCTACACACACACACACACACACACACACACACACACACACACACACACACACACACACTCACACACACAGACACACACACACACACACACACACAGACACACACACACTTCTCTCTCTCTCTCATAGTCTTGCTTCTTAATCTATCAGAGAAGAAATCACACAATAAAGGGGTTGTCTTTTTTAATCAAGGATTCATTTATGACCATAAGGTCAGGTTATGTTGTATAATAAAAGGATTAAATTGGAAATTTTTATATAGTGCATTTATAAGGATACAGGAAAGAGGGGTCAAGCTGTGGTTACTACCAATGTTTCTTGTAAGGGAAGAAATAGAATGATAGGAGTACATTTTGTAAAGAAATTCAGGTAGTTTTAGTAGACATTTCATAGTTAACATTTGTAAGTAAAAAGAGAATAGTTTAGGTGGGAGAATTTTGGATTGTGGAAATTATATGAGGGGCAAGTGTCTTGGTCACTATAAGGAAAAGGAAGGATGGAGAGCAGTGCATGAAGTAAAGACACATGGTGTTAGGCCATTCGAGTATAACTGATCTGTTTTCTACAGGGGACACCTGAGCTATTATGTGCTATGGGTTGTTTGGTGGGAGAAGTGTTGATTAGGGTCAGTAGTATGACTACAGTGACATAATAGAGAAGAATTCATGATATCATGGTGGGGGGAGTTAACAGTCAAGAGAGGAGTAATGTAGATGTTGCATGTCCATGGCAGCTGGAATTGTATGTAGAACAGTAATATCAGGACAATAAAGGCAGAGAAGTGCAATGCAGTGAGACTGAGTATTTGCTAATAATGAATAAAAATTGACAGATAAAGATAGACAATAATGTAAACACAAGTATTGCTAAAATGAGTTAAGGCTGTGATCAGGGGAATAAAATACAGATAGCTTATATTGTAGTAATGGAAGGAATAGACTGGTTCTGATAAAATATGGATGGAGCTGACTGCTGCAGGTGAGAAGGCAATGAAAGAAGACAGCCCTTCAGAGAGTTAATGTTATATGGCTTAATACAGACTGGAAGTTAGAAAGTCTGTAGCTGGTGGTGTGTTCTTCTGAAATGATTTGACTATCTGAAGTAAGACTGGTGGAATGTAAAGGTCGTAGTGTGCGTGTAAGTGCTGAAAATAAAGTACCACACAAAACAATGACACTGAATTCTAAATCATCAAAACAAAAATATCTACTTATACAAATACCTACACACATAAATAATTATGCCAGCACAATTAAACCACCCAATCAGTAAGAAAAAAATACACATTATGTAATTTTTGCTGGAGCAAGCCTTCCCCATATGACCCACATATATTATGTATACCAATTCCAAGACTGCGCTACATTGGGTATAGGAGAAATGTCTCCTGACAGCTAACAGTGTATTTGACAATAAATTTCTGTAGTACAGTGGCCCTTACATTACCTCTGTTTTAAACAACAAACAGTAAGCAAGCACTTCTGCAGGAGTGCAAGCACCACTGTCACCCCAGTACTTATATTTTCTAATTCCATGGTCATACAACATTAGGGTAGGGAGCAAATCATCAACCCTCTCACAATCCCTTGTTTTAAAACTCCAACATGTCTCTATAACAAGCATAGGTCTTCCACCACAATACTTTTATCATTCAGTATTATAGATATTTTTGCCTTTGGATAATCTTTTTTAATCGCTGTTTTCAATATTCTGACAAAAACTAACATTCTCCAAAGCTCCATAAATACAGATATAAATATAAATATAGATAAATATATAGAAAGCGACAAAGATCTATGGTACATTTTATAATACCATGGGAACACTTCACAATGCCAAAATCCTGAAAGATCGAATTTGTGAATGGAGATCTGCATAGAGTGCAGAATGGGAGATTTCCCTTTTCCTCGCTGTAGTGCGATCTTGGAGTTGGAATATTTAAGTAGCAGGGGTGTGGGGGTTGCAGCAGGGCTTGCCTCCCTGCAGAAACATTTAAATTGCTGATTTTTTTTTTGATTTGTTTCAGAACTTTGATATTCCAAAACATCGATCATATGGTCTCGGTCATATGAAATTCGATGTTTCGGAATTTCGAGATTCTGAAGTGAATCCAATACCATATATACATACATATATCTATATCTAATATATATATATATATATATATATATATATATATATATATATGTGTGTGTGTGTGTGTGTGTGTGTGTGTATGTATGTGTGTGTGTGTGTGTGTGTGTGTGTGTGTGTGTGTGTGTGTGTGTGTGTGTGTGTGTGTGTGTGTGTGTGTGTGTGTGTGTGCTGGAAAACTGAGAAAAACTGGAAGAGCAAACACAAATTAAAACAACTTCAGAAATTAAAAAAAAAAATAAAAAAAAAAGACAGTGACACAGACAGATCCTTGTGTAAATTTAGATCTTTTGTTCATTTACTAAGTATTACAACTTCTTCAGAATGGAAAATTACAGTCAGTGAGTGTTTATATACAAACAACACAATAAAGTGTAATAAAATGTCATAAAAGAATGGACATCCCATTGAAAAGAGGTGTGTCTTTTTTTTTCATTTTTTTTTTTTTTTATTTTTAATTTTGGAAGTTGTTTGTTTTAATATATATATATATATATATATATATATATATATATATATATATATATATGTAAAACTTTGTTGAATGGTACTTTGGTCAACATCTGTTTAACCGACACAATTTGATTGGCAGATGTGCAAAACTGACACTCCCTGGGGATCTCGGAGTTAAAATATACAATTAGAGGGTGAAGTAGTATGGCGACGGGCATAACTTTAATTAATTTTAGTAGAACCATTTATATATATTTACATATATATCAGATGGAATATAAGTAGCATGCATAAATATACATATATTATATAGCTATATATAATTTACTATCAGACTCCTAAAACTGGTTCCGTTGAGTGATGACTTCGTCGAATTGACATAGTGAAAATAATAACGAAACTAGTAATGTCGACCCGTCTATATTTGACAAAGTTGACATTACTCAGCCTACCTTCCCTTCCAGTCAGTTCCAACTCCGAGATCGCACTACAGTGAGGAAATGGGTAGATTTCCTGATCCCCACTGTACTGTAATCTGCAAGCAGAATGTTGACCTCACAACACTGAATGCACACTAGCATTTGCTGTTGTGGTGTTGATCATTTTCGGTTTGGCCTTCCGTGAACTGGAAATTAGCCTTTCGACTATCCCAGGTCGACTGAATGCCATCCGAAATTGTGATACTAAACCTAAATATATATATATATATATATATATATATATATATATATATAGTAGAAATAATATATATATATATATAAATATATATATATATATATATATATATATATATATATATATGTAATGTAAGTAGTATGTGTGCGTGTGTATATAAATATATAAATATATATATATATATATATATATATATATATATATATACAAAATGCGTGTATGTAAAGAAGTATGCGTGCATGTGTGTGTGTGTGTGTGTGTGTGTGTGTGTGTGTGTGTATATATATATATATATATATATATATATATATATATATATATGGGCCTACCTGACATCATCGACAGCGGAAAACACCGACAAGCGAATAGCGAGCGCCAGAAGATCGACAAGCAGAAGACCTACGCTATGGATGAAAACACTGACGCCGAGGATGCCGACATGGGAAAAGGCTGTGTAAGTATGCGGTAGTGACGGACGTTAGGGTGCGAGTAAGGTAAGTGTGGATATTGATGGTCTGTGGGGATAGGGGTGGGTTAAGTGAGTTAGGGTTAGGGCGCGGGTTAGGTAAGTGTGCGGTAGTGAAAGTCTTTGGGTTAGGAGCGGGTTAAGTAAGTTAGGGTTAGGGCGCGGGTTAGGTAAGTGTGCAGTAGTGAAAGTCTTTGGGTTAGGGTTGGGTTAAGTGAGTTAGGGTTAGGGACTGGGTTAGGTAAGTGTGCGGTAGTGATAGTCTTTGGGTTAGGGGTGGGTTAAGTGAGTTAGGGTTAGGGCACGGGTTAGGTAAGTGTGTGGTAGTGATAGTGTTTGGGTTAGGGGTGGGTTAAGTGAGTTAGGGTTAGGGACTGGGTTAGGTAAGTGTGCGGTAGTGATAGTCTTTGGGTTAGGGGCGGGTTAAGTGAGTTAGGGGTAGGGCGCGGGTTAGCTAAGTATGCGATAGTGACGGACCTTAGGGTTAAGGTTTGGGTTAGGGTTGTAGATAGTTGTGTATGTGTGGTTTAGTGTGGGTTTGTAGGGATTTTGGTGTGCTTGTGTTGTGTGTGTGGTTTTTGGACAGGGGATGTGTTTTGTTTGTTGATTGTTGTTATTGTGGTGTGTGCAATGTATGAGGTTTCGTGTTTGTGTACCGTCAGTTATTTCATTGACGGGCATGTGAGGTTTCGTGTTTTTGCACTGTCGGTTATGTGGTGTCGGTAATTTCATTGTCGGTGTTCTGGGGTTTCGATTATGTCAGGTAGAACCATATATATATATATATATATATATATATATATATATATATATATATATATATATATATTTATATATATATAGGTTCATAGGTTGGTACTAGGCTATTAGCCCTAGGGCCTATATAAGCCCAGCCAAAAAGGTACCCTGGCTTTTGCCACCCAAGAAAATTATTGCCCTGTGCCCCTGTTGAGCAGAGCCACAGAAGTGATCCCCAGGGTGAATTTCCTATCTCCCATCCAATCATCAAGATTTTTTTGAAGAGTGCTAATGAGGAGCTTTGTTTGATATAGACAGGTAGTTTATTCCAGAGTATGGGAAGTCTCTGGGACAGGAATCTATCCCTCCAGCATGTTTTGTTTATTGTGGTGACAAGGTTTAGGTCCCTAGAGTGTGTAGCTCACTGGGATTGGGATTTCTTTAAGTGGAGCATGTCCAACAGCTCTGGGTTTGGCATAGCTTTGTATGTTAGGCAGAGATCGCCACTGAGTAGGCGATATGCGACGGAGTAAAGCTGGATTTTTTTGAGACGGTCTGTGTACGGCATTTGTTTGAGGCTGGTAATCCTCTTTGTGAGGTATTTCTGCAGCCTTTCCAGTTGTTGTAGATGTCTTGTGAGGTACATACCAAAAGGGGCGTTGTACTCTATAATGGGTCTAATGAGTGATGAGTAGAGGGGAACAATGACCTCTTTTTTTCTGGATGAGAAACCTTTTGTGATGAGGTGTGCCATGTAGAAGGATTTCCTGACTACTGTGGTGATGTGATTATCAAAGGAGAGACTACTGTCCACCTGTGTTCCAAGGTCTCTTATCACACTTTCTGTGTTAAGTATACTACCACCTATGTTGTAGTTCATGGGTACAGTGCTTTTACCAAAGGGGATGACAATGCACTTTTTGGCATTGAGCTTGAGGCCATGGCTTTGACACCAGGCATCTGTCTCAGTGAGGCCCTTTTGTAGGATGTCTACATCGTTAGGAGTTTTGATTATGGCTCCTAGTTTGCAGTCATCTGCAAACTTCATTAGCCAAAGACCTTCTGTGTTAGCCTGTACTTCAGAGAAGTAGATATCAAACAGGAGGGGACCCAGGACTGAACCCTGTGGTACTCCACTTGTCATTGGGCTGAAGTCGGATTTGGAGTCTGCTACTTTTACAGTGTGGGTTCTGTCAGTGAGCCAGTTGGCAACACATCTTGTGACATAGGGATTTATACCTAGTTTAGTGAGTTTAGCTATAATTCCAGAGTAGGGGATGGTGTCAAAAGCCTTGGCAATATCTATATAGGCTGTGTGAACCACCTTACCCTTGTCTACAGCTTTGGTGACTGCTTCAAATAAGTCTATCAGGTTTAGGAGACATGATCTGCCTTTTACAAACCCGAACTGGGTGGGGTCCAGAGTTTGGAGATTACCAATGTCTGTTTATAAGTTCCATGATGATACATTCCATGGCCTTGCATATCAGGCTCATCAGGCTAATGGGGTGGTAGTTCCCGGGGTCCGTGGTGGCTCCCCCCTTGTGGAGTGGGATAACCGTTGCTGTGTGCCATTCAGCAGGCACAAAGCCCGAGGTGAGGCTATGATTGAACATGGTACTTAGGTAGGGTGCCAGTTCATTCTGTAGTTCATGTAGAATGCAGCCAGGGTTGTTGTCTGGTCCCATGGATGCTGTGTTCTTGGCTTTGGAGAGTGTGTTTTTTACCTGTGCAGCCGTAATTACAGGAACTTTGTATTCTTCCGGTATAGAGATGGGCTCTTTAGGGAGTGAGAGAGGGGTAAAGTTAGCACTGAACCTATCTGCCAGGATGTTGGCAATATCAGCTGGTTCTGTATATTTATTTATTTATTTACATTTGTTGACCGGGAGTGTCCGACTGGACGTAGGTCCATTTTCAGCGGAGATCCGGGGAGAAAAGCTCCACAGAATATTTAGTGCCATTGTGCTGTAACTCAGAGCAGATCTGAGTGTTGCCATTGAGCTTCTTGACATAGCTATAGAATGCTTTGTGGTTGTCTTTAGAATCAGTGGTGATTTTGTTTTTGTAACTAGCTTTGGAGGATTTTATCAGGGATCGCAGCTTCTTACTGAGGCTAACCAGGGAGCTCCTCCTCTCTTGGGATTTTACTCTCTTTTGCAACAGTTTATTCCTTCTGTTGTACAGTTTGTTTATGGCAGGGGACCACCAGACTGGCTTCCTTTTTTTGGAGGATAGCATTTTGGTTCTGTTTGGGATAGCACGATCCATGCACTCATGTAAGTGCTTATAAAGTGCAATTGTGCAGGATTCAGTAGTCGTAACTGTATTGTCCATCTGCATGGGTGTCATAAAGTTCACCACTTTTGTCTTAAGAAGCATGAAGTTGACTTTTGAGAAATTTTTTAACATGGTTTCCTTAATGGGGGTGGGGGCAGGATGTGGATATCTAGGGTAATTAGCTTATGGTCGGATCGGACCAATGAGGCATTGACTTCAGGTGTGGAACACTGGTCACTCATGTTGGTAATGACTACATCTAGGATATTGTTGCCCCTGGTGGGGGTGTGGATAAGTTGATCCAGGGCCTTGGAGTTTATGAATTCCAGAAAGCGTTGAGCGAAGGAGTTGATACATGAGTAGTTTTCCCAGTTAATGGTGGGGTAGATGAAAATCGCCCGTTATTAAGGCATTTGGTTGAACCCTAATATTTTCCAGTACATCAAGAAAAGATGAGTGGGAATCCTGGGGCATGGTGGGTGATCTGTAGCAAGCTACAATTTGGATTGCAGTTTTGCCCAGAGTTAGTTGCACATAGATAACCTCGGCTGCATTATGCTGAGCAGCTAGCCTGGAGGTGTGGATATCCTTAATGAATATGGACACACCTCCGCCTTTGGTGTTCCGGTCCAGGTTACATAGCCGAAAAGTGTGGTATGAGTTATAGCCTGGTAGTGCAGGGGTGCTCTCTGGAGCCTTGAACCAGGTCTCAGTCACTGCACAGATATCGATGTTCTCCATTTTAAGGAGTGCCTCGAGTGAGTGCATTTTGGGATTTAGACTTCTAGCATTGAGTAGCATCACCCCCAGTTTTTGCTTGCCTGTTCCTGTTACGGTGGTAAATTTGTCATTTGAACCTTGCCTAAAAAAGGCACTATAGGGGCGGCAAGAACTTTAGCCAGTATCCGGAATCCCAGGGGTGACAGGTGCAGGCCATCTCTGGCAAAGCATCGTGGTCTGTCAACCATGTCATCCAAGGCAGACAGATACTGGATCCGTTTAGAATGGCACCAGAAGCTTAGCCAATTGTTGAAGTCAATCATTTTGTCCTTGTACTGCGGCATCATTCTGGGTGATGGCAGAATGCTACTCAGGGCTAGGGTCATATCTGCCTGGTCTACAAGATTGGAGAGCTCTTCCATGTCTCTTTTCATGTAGTCCAGGGAGGTACGTCTCAGGCTGTTCACACCAACATGGACAATGACAGAGTCATATTTGTACTTGTTATGGAGTGACCTGACTGCGTGGGTTATGTGGCGGATCCTGTCACCCGACAGGCAGCTGACAGTAACCTTCTCCTTGTTTAGCCTGGTGAGTGGGACATCAGTGTGCCTGACTATAGAGTCACCTATGACTAGTGTATTGGGTACGTTGTTTTGCCTTATTGGCTGCGGTTGAGTGGCACACTGAGTCTGCGGGCTATGTGTCATTTGGGTTGTGTTGGGGGGTGGAGGTTGCTTGCATTTCTGCTTTGGAGGTCTCTGTTGCTTGAGCAGATTATTTTTGAGAGCCTCCATAAATGTTTTTGTGTTTCTATGTGTAGATTTTGGTGGTGTAGATCTAGTGAGACTATGTGATGAGCATGGTATGGTGCAAGTGTTTGCCTTCTCCTCTTGACTGTCAAGTTCAGTCTTGATTGAAGAGAGCTTTACCTCCAGTTTGGCTAGATAAGTGCATCTCTCACAGGATGTAGTGTTGGGTGGTAGGGGGAGAGGGTTGTCTGTGTACATGAGGCAATTTCTACATTGCCCCAAGATGCCCAGATTCATCAGATAGACAGGAGAGAACACTGGGAACTGACCCTTGGACATGCCTGAATAAAAAACTATTTTCCTCTAGATAAGTGAGAAAAGTGAGTACAAGAGCTGTTTTTCTCTAAGCAAGTGAGGAAAATAAGTACCAAAACTGTTTTCCTCTATGTAATGAGGAAAGTTGAATGCTGTAGTAATTAGTAGGTTATTTAGTGCTTACAAGTTCTGAACAAGTGGTGATCACGAATAAGCAAATTCAAGTGCTAAAACTAAGAATCTGTATCTGGACTAAACTAGTTACAGGAAAGGGGGAAACAAGTGCAAATGTGGGCTTTTAAATCAGAAAGTTGAGAGAGATGGAAAAACTGCCCAAACGGCCAAAAACTACAATTTCTGGGCCAGAACCATCCCTTATGTGGTAAATAGGTTACCTAGTGCTTACCACTCCCACTGATAAGCTAGAAGGCTTCCCTCTAACACAGAAAGCTTGAAGGGGGGGGGGGGCTCAGAAGCTTACATACAGTCCTGGATACAGCAAATCTGAATCTGGACTCCACTAATTACAGGAAAGGTATTATATATATATATATATATATATACAGAAAAGTAGCTAAAACAGCAGTCAAAACAATTCAAATGCAGTGGTGCAAGCTAGCACACGAGTATGTAGCAATGTTAGACCAAACAGTTTCAAAGAAGTCTATCAGGTTTAGGAGACATGATCTGTCTTTTACAAACCCGAACTGGGTGGAGTCCAGAGTTTGGAGATTACAAATGTCATTGTTTATAAATTCCATGATGATACGTTCCATAGCCTTGCAGACCAAGCTCGTCAAGCTAATGGGGCAGTAGTTCCAGGGGTCCATGCTGGCTCCCCCTTTGTGAAGTGGGATAACCATTGCTGTGCGCCATTCAGTGAGCACAAAGCCTGAGGTGAGGCTATGATTGAACATGGTACTTAGGTGGGGTGCCAGTTTGTTCTGTAGTTCTTGTAGAACACAGCCTGGGATGTTGTCAGGGCCTATGGATGCTGTGTTCTTGGCTTTGGAGAGTGTGTTTTTTACCTGTGCAACCATGATTACAGGAACTTTGCATTCTTCCGATATAGAGATGGGCCCTTTAGGGGCTGAGACGGGGTAAAGTTAGCACTGAACCTATCTGCCAGGATGTTGGCAATATCAGTTGGTTCTGTATATTTAGTGCTATTGTGTTGTAACTCAGAGCAGATCTGAGTGTTGCCATTGAGATTCTTGACATAGCTATAGAATGCTTTGTGGTTGTCTTTAGAATTGTTTTCGTAACTAGCTTTGGAGGATTTTATGAGTGATCTCAGCTTCTTACTGAGTCTGACCAGGGAGTTCCTTCAGTCATGG